>NW_025534081.1:165000-245000 GCF_020615455.1 Coregonus clupeaformis
TCCCATTTTGTGAATTCTTGGTTGGTGAGCGGACCCCAGACCTCAGAACCATAAAGGGCAATGGGTTCTATAACTGATTCAAGTATTTTTAGCCAGATCCTAATTGGTATGTCAAATTTTATGTTCCTTTTGATGGCATAGAAGGCCCTTCTTGCCTTGTCTCTCAGATCGTTCACAGCTTTGTGGAAGTTACCTGTGGCGCTGATGTTTAGGCCGAGGTATGTATAGTTTTTTGTGTGCTCTAGGGCAACGGTGTCTAGATGGAATTTGTATTTGTGGTCCTGGCAACTGGACCTTTTTTGGAACACCATTATTTTTGTCTTACTGAGATTTACTGTCAGGGCCCAGGTCTGACAGAATCTGTGCAGAAGATCTAGGTGCTGCTGTAGGCCCTCCTTGGTTGGTGACAGAAGCACCAGATCGTCAGCAAACAGAAGACATTTGACTTCAGATTCTAGTAGGGTGAGGCCGGGTTCTGCAGACTGTTTTAGTGCCCTCGCCAATTCGTTGATATATATGTTGAAGAGGGTGGGGCTTAAACTGCATCCCTGTCTCACCCCACGGCCCTGTGGAAAGAAATGTGTGTGTTTTTTGCCAATTTTAACCGCACACTTGTTGTTTGTGTACATGGATTTTATAATGTCGTATGTTTTTCCCCCAACCCCACTTTCCATCAATTTGTATAGCAGACCCTCATGCCAAATTGAGTCAAAAGCTTTTTTGAAATCAACAAAGCATGAGAAGACTTTGCCTTTGTTTTGGTTTGTTTGTTTGTCAATTAGGGTGTGCTGGGTTAATACGTGGTCTGTCGTACGGTAATTTGGTAAAAAGCCAATTTGACATTTGCTCAGTACATTGTTTTCACAGAGGAAATGAACTAGTCTGCTGTTAATGATAATGCAGAGGATTTTCCCAAGGTTGCTGTTGACGCATATCCCACGGTAGTTATTGGGGTCAAATTTGTCTCCACTTTTGTGGATTGGGGTGATCAGTCCTTGGTTCCAGATGTTGGGGAAGATGCCAGAGCTAAGGATGATGTTAAAGAGTTTAAGTATAGCTAATTGAAATTTGTGGTCTGTATATTTTATCATTTCATTGAGGATACCATCAACACCACAGGACTTTTTGGGTTGGAGGGTTTGTATTTTATCCTGCAGTTCATTCAATGTAATTGGAGAATCCAGTGGGTTCTGGTAGTCTTTAATAGTTGATTCTAAGATTTGCATTTGATCATGTATATTTTTTTGCTGTTTGTTCTCTGTTATAGGGCCAAAAAGATTGGAGAAGTGGTTTACCCATACATCTCCGTTTTGGATAGATAGCTCTTCGTGTTGTTGTTTGTTTAGTGTTTTCCAATTTTCCCAGAAGTGGTTAGAGTCTATGGATTCTTCAATTACATTGAGCTGATTTCTGACATGCTGTTCCTTCTTTTTCCGTAGTGTATTTCTGTATTGTTTTAGTGATTCACCATAGTGAAGGCGTAGGCTCAGGTTTTCATATCTCTCCCTGTCTTCTCTCACCTGCTCTCTCTCTTTCTCTCTCTCTTCCTCTTTCTCTCTCTCTTCCTCTTTCTCTCTCTCTTCCTCTTTCTCTCTCTCTCTGTTTTCTTCTCTCGCTCTGGCTCTCTCCCACCTCTCTCAATATTTCTTCCCTGCCTTTCTTTAATCGCTCTCTCCCTATCTTTTTTCCCATCTCTCTCTTTCCTTCCCTCTTTCTCCATCCCTCTGTTTCGAGAGGAAGCCACCTTCCCTGGTGTGTGTTTACTGTGAGGGCTGCTAAGTGTCTGTTGTGACAGCTTGGGGTCTGGTGAGAGGTAGAGGGGACAGCTTGTCACCCCCCTCATGCCAGTGTCCGTGTGGCCTGAGATCTGTTGTGCAGCGGTCCTGCCTGCCCAACCTGTCTGTCCAGTGTGAGTTCTCACTTAGCCCCACACTGACCCCAACACTCCAACACTACACCACGTGGGTGACCTGGTAAGGTGGCCAGCTAAGAGCGTTGCTCAGACAAGTGGGTTTTAGCCTTCTGAGTCCAGCATAAAATGGCACCCTTTTATTCCTAATTTAAGTTCAGTGGGTAAAGTTAAGGTTTGGAATGGTGGTTAAAATCACATTTTGGAGATTTTAAAAAGACAGTAAAATATGGCTATGGCCTAGACCAGTACACTATACCCCAACCTAACAGTACACTCTACCCCAACCTAACAGTACACTCTACCCCAACCTAACAGTACACTATACCCCAACCTAACAGTACACTCTACCCCAACCTAACAGTACACTATACCCCAACCTAACAGTACACTCTACCCCAACCTAACAGTACACTCTACCCCAACCTAACAGTACACTCTACCCCAACCTAACAGTACACTCTACCCCAACCTAACAGTACACTCTACCCCAACCTAACAGTACACTCTACCCCAACCTAACAGTACACTCTACCCCAACCTAACAGTACACTCTACCCCAACCTAACAGTACACTCTACCCCAACCTAACAGTACACTATACCCCAACCTAACAGTACACTCTACCAACCTAACAGTACACTCCCCAACCTAACAGTACACTCTACCCCAACCTAACAGTACACTATACCCCAACCTAACAGTACACTCTACCCCAACCTAACAGTACACTATACCCCAACCTAACAGTACACTCTACCCCAACCTAACAGTACACTCTACCCCAACCTAACAGTACACTCTACCCCAACCTAACAGTACACTCTACCCCAACCTAACAGTACACTCTACCCCAACCTAACAGTACACTCTACCCCAACCTAACAGTACACTCTACCCCAACCTAACAGTACACTCTACCCCAACCTAACAGTACACTCTACCCCAACCTAACAGTACACTCTACCCCAACCTAACAGTACACTCTACCCCAACTACTACTACTACTACTACTACTGCTACTGCTTCTACTACTACTGCTACTGCTTCTACTACTACCACCACTACTACTACTACTACTACTAATGGAGAACATAAATGTTTTGTTAGCTAGCATTTAATACTCTCCTCCATCTCTATGTTAGCTGGTGTTTAATGCTCTCCTCCATCTCTATGTTAGCTGGTGTTTAATACTCTCCTCCATCTCTATGTTAGCTGGTGTTTAATGCTCTCCTCCATCTCTATGTTAGCTGGTGTTTAATGCTCTCCTCCATCTCTATGTTAGCTGGTGTTTAATACTCTCCTCCATCTCTATGTTAGCTGGTGTTTAATACTCTCCTCCATCTCTATGTTAGCTGGTGTTTAATACTCTCCTCCATCTCTATGTTAGCTGGTGTTTAATGCTCTCCTCCATCTCTATGTTAGCTGGTGTTTAATGCTCTCCTCCATCTCTATGTTAGCTGGTGTTTAATGCTCTCCTCCATCTCTATGTTAGCTGGTGTTTAATGCTCTCCTCCATCTCTGTTAGCTGGTGTTTAATGCTCTCCTCCATCTCTATGTTAGCTGGTGTTTAATGCTCTCCTCCATCTCTATGTTAGCTGGTGTTTAATGCTCTCCTCCATCTCTATGTTAGCTGGTGTTTAATGCTCTCCTCCATCTCTATGTTAGCTGGTGTTTAATGCTCTCCTCCATCTCTATGTTAGCTGGTGTTTAATGCTCTCCTCCATCTCTATGTTAGCTGGTGTTTAATGCTCTCCTCCATCTCTATGTTAGCTGGTGTTTAATACTCTCCTCCATCTCTATGTTAGCTGGTGTTTAATGCTCTCCTCCATCTCTATGTTAGCTGGTGTTTAATGCTCTCCTCCATCTCTATGTTAGCTGGTGTTTAATGCTCTACTCCATCTCTATACAGGCTCCATACTGACATATGCTTAGCAGAGCTGATACCTAAACCAGCCGCCCCCTATGACCCAACTACAAACACACACAGACACACAGACACACAGACACGCACGCACGCACGCACGCACGCACACACACACACACACACACACACACGAACACACACACACCCATAGGGGGCAGTTCAATCAATCAATCACATGTATTTATAAAGCCCAGTTCTCACAAAGTGCTTATACAGAAACTCCCTAGAAAGGCTGGAACCTAGGAAGAAACCTAGAGAGGAACCAGTCCTCTTCTGGCATTCAGAGGTCGAGACAGCAGGTGTGGTAGAGAGGGAGAGGTCGAGACGGCAGGTGTGGTAGAGAGGGAGAGGGAGAGGCAGCAGGTGTGGTAGAGAGGAAGTTGGAGAGACAGCAGGTGTGGTAGAGAGGGAGAGGTCGAGACGGCAGGTGTGGTAGAGAGGGAGCGGGAGAGACAGCATGTGTGGTAGAGAGGGAGAGGGAGAGACAGCAGGTGTGGTAGAGAGGGAGAGGGAGAGACAGCAGGTGTGGTAGAGAGGGAGTTGGAGAGACAGCAGGTGTGGTAGAGAGGGAGCGGGAGAGACAGCAGGTGTGGTAGAGAGGGAGAGACAGCATGTGTGGTAGAGAGGGAGAGACAGCAGGTGTGGTAGAGAGGGAGAGAGAGAGACAGCAGGTGTGGTAGAGAGGGAGAGGGGGAGACAGCAGGTGTGGTAGAGAGGGAGAGACAGCAGGTGTGGTAGAGAGGGAGAGGGAGAGACAGCAGGTGTGGTAGAGAGGGAGAGGGAGAGACAGCAGGTGTGGTAGAGAGGGAGTTGGAGAGACAGCAGGTGTGGTAGAGAGGGAGCGGGAGAGACAGCAGGTGTGGTAGAGAGGGAGCGGGAGAGACAGCAGGTGTGGTAGAGAGGGAGAGGGAGAGACAGCATGTGTGGTAGAGAGGGAGAGACAGCAGGTGTGGTAGAGAGGGAGAGACAGCAGGTGTGGTAGAGAGGGAGAGACAGCAGGTGTGGTAGAGAGGGAGAGACAGCAGGTGTGGTAGAGAGGGAGAGACACAGGTGTGGTAGAGAGGGAGAGGTTGAGACAGCAGGTGTGGTAGAGAGGGAGCGGAGAGAGCAGGTGTGGTAGAGAGGGGGAGGTCGAGACAGCAGGGGTGTTAGAGAGGGAGAGAGGGAGAGAGGGAGAGAGGGAGAGAGAGAGAGAGAGAGAGAGAGAGAGAGAGAGAGAGAGAGAGAGAGAGAGAGAGAGAGAGAGAGAGAGAGAGAGAGAGAGAGAGAGAGAGAGAGAGAGAGAAGGTGTGGTAGAGAGGGAGAGGTTGAGACCAGGTGTGGTAGAGAGGGAGAGGTTGAGACAGCAGGTGTGGTAGAGAGGGAGCGGGAGAGAGCAGGTGTGGTAGAGAGGGGGAGGTCGAGACAGCAGGTGTGTTAGAGAGGGAGAGAGGGAGAGAGAGAGAGAGAGAGAGAGAGAGAGAGAGAGAGAGAGAGAGAGAGAGAGAGAGAGAGAGAGAGAGAGAGAGAGAGAGAGAGGGTGTGGTAGAGAGGGAGAGGTTGAGACAGCAGGTGTGGTAGAGAGGGAGCGGGAGAGAGCAGGTGTGGTAGAGAGGGGGAGGTCGAGACAGCAGGTGTGTTAGAGAGGGAGAGAGGGAGAGAGGGAGAGAGAGAGAGAGAGAGAGAGAGAGAGAGAGAGAGAGAGAGAGAGAGAGAGAGAGAGAGAAGGTGTGGTAGAGAGGGAGAGGTTGAGAGCAGGTGTGGTAGAGAGGGAGAGGTTGAGACAGCAGGTGTGGTAGAGAGGGAGAGGTTGAGACAGCAGGTGTGGTAGAGAGGGAGAGAGAGAGAGAGAGCAGGTGTGGTGGAGAGGGAGAGGTTGAGACAGCAGGTGTGGTGGAGAGGGAGAGGTCGAGACGGCAGGTGTGGTAGAGAGGGAGCGGGAGAGACAGCATGTGTGGTAGAGAGGGAGAGGGAGAGACAGCAGGTGTGGTAGAGAGGGAGAGGGAGAGACAGCAGGTGTGGTAGAGAGGGAGTTGGAGAGACAGCAGGTGTGGTAGAGAGGGAGCGGGAGAGACAGCAGGTGTGGTAGAGAGGGAGAGACAGCATGTGTGGTAGAGAGGGAGAGACAGCAGGTGTGGTAGAGAGGGAGAGAGAGAGACAGCAGGTGTGGTAGAGAGGGAGAGGGGGAGACAGCAGGTGTGGTAGAGAGGGAGAGACAGCAGGTGTGGTAGAGGGGAGAGGGAGAGACAGCAGGTGTGGTAGAGAGGGAGAGGGAGAGACAGCAGGTGTGGTAGAGAGGGAGTTGGAGAGACAGCAGGTGTGGTAGAGAGGGAGCGGGAGAGACAGCAGGTGTGGTAGAGAGGGAGCGGGAGAGACAGCAGGTGTGGTAGAGAGGGAGAGGGAGAGACAGCATGTGTGGTAGAGAGGGAGAGACAGCAGGTGTGGTAGAGAGGGAGAGACAGCAGGTGTGGTAGAGAGGGAGAGACAGCAGGTGTGGTAGAGAGGGAGAGACAGCAGGTGTGGTAGAGAGGGAGAGACCAGGTGTGGTAGAGAGGGAGAGGTTGAGACAGCAGGTGTGGTAGAGAGGGAGCGGGAGAGAGCAGGTGTGGTAGAGAGGGGGAGGTCGAGACAGCAGGTGTGTTAGAGAGGGAGAGAGGGAGAGAGGGGAGAGAGAGAGAGAGAGAGAGAGAGAGAGAGAGAGAGAGAGAGAGAGAGAGAAGGTGTGGTAGAGAGGGAGAGGTTGAGAGCAGGTGTGGTAGAGAGGGAGAGGTTGAGACAGCAGGTGTGGTAGAGAGGGAGAGGTTGAGACAGCAGGTGTGGTAGAGAGGGAGAGGTTGAGACAGCAGGTGTGGTAGAGAGGGAGAGGTTGAGACAGCAGGTGTGGTAGAGAGGGAGAGAGAGAGAGAGAGCAGGTGTGGTGGAGAGGGAGAGGTTGAGACAGCAGGTGTGGTGGAGAGGGAGAGGTTGAGACAGCAGGTGTGGTAGAGCGGGAGAGGTTGAGACAGCAGGTGTGGTAGAGAGGGAGAGAGAGAGAGAGAGCAGGTGTGGTGGAGAGGGAGAGACAGCAGGTGTGGTAGAGAGGGAGAGGGAGAGACAGCAGGTGTGGTAGAGAGGGAGAGACAGCAGGTGTGGTGGAGAGGGCGAGGGAGAGACAGCAGGTGTGGTGGAGAGGGCGAGGGAGAGACAGCAGGTGTGGTAGAGAGGGAGAGAGAGAGAGAGAGCAGGTGTGGTAGAGAGGTAGAGACAGCAGGTGTGGTGGAGAGGGAGAGACAGCAGGTGTGGTGGAGAGGGAGAGACAGCAGGTGTGGTAGAGAGGGAGAGGGAGAGACAGCAGGTGTGGTAGAGAGGGAGAGACAGCAGGTGTGGTAGAGAGGGAGAGACAGCAGGTGCGGTGGAGAGGGCGAGGGAGAGACAGCAGTGTGGTAGAGAGGGAGAGACAGCAGGTGTGGTGGAGAGGGCGAGGGAGAGACAGCAGGTGTGGTAGAGAGGGAGAGACAGCAGGTGTGGTAGAGAGGGAGAGACAGCAGGTGTGGTAGAGAGGGAGAGGGGGAGAAGGCAGGTGTGGTAGAGAGGAAGAGACAGCAGGTGTGGGAGAGGGGGAGAGGGAGAGACAGCAGGTGTGGTAGAGAGGGAGAGGGGGAGACAGCAGGTGTGGTAGAGAGGGAGAGGAGGAGACAGCAGGTCCGGGACAAGGTAGCACGACCAGTGAACAGGTCAGGGTTCCATAGCCGCAGGCAGAACAGCAGAAACTGGATCAGCAGCACGACCAGGTGGACTAAGGATGGGGACATCCAGGAGTCTTCAGGCCAGGTAGTCCTGGAGGGGAGAGAAAGAGAGAGAGAGAGATTGAAAAATTAGAGGCTGCATACCTGAGATTACACAGGACACCAGATAAGACAGGGGAATTACACCAGATAGGACAGACTGACCCTAACCCCCCGGCACATAGACTATTGCAGCATAGATACTGGAGACTGAGACGGGGTGGGTGGGGGGTCGGGGGACACTGTGGCCCCGTCTGATGACACTCCCGGACAGGGCCAACTAGGCAGGATATAACCCCACCCCTGTGCAGACCCCTCACCCCTGTGCAGACCCCTCACCCCTGTGCAGACCCCTCACCTCTGTGCAGACCCCTCACCCCTGTGCAGACCCCTCACCCCTATGCAGACCCCTCACCCCTGTGCAGACCCCTCACCCCTGTGCAGACCCCTCACCCCTGTAAAGACCTTTCACCCCTATGCAGACCCCTCACCCCTGTGCAGATCCCTCACCCCTGTGCAGATCCCTCACCCCTGTGCAGACCCCTCACCCCTGTGCAGACCCCTCACCCCTATGCAGACCCCTCACCCCTGTGCAGAGCTGGGGAGTGTCTGCTACTGTTTAGGCTGCTGAAGGCTGCGCTCTGCCTCTTGGCTTGAAAGAAACACCCCACTGGACACAGACATCAATTCAATGTCTATTCCACATTGGTTCAACGTCGTTTCATTGAAATGATGGAGAAACAATGTTGATTGGACCAGTGTGTGCCCAGTGGGACATCTGTAGATTGTTAACGCTGCACAGTCTTACACATTACTAGTGATACTCTTACTCGTCATCCTGAGATAAAGAGAAGGTCATTTCCATGGTAGTTTCTCATTGAAATGTCTTGCCCTCTGTTTTTCTGAGACATATTGATTTTTCCACCTTCCATATTCATGGCTCTGAGTGTCTTTGTATTTGGTAAATGGCAGGGCCTGCATAATGCAGCACGTAGACTGGTGTTAGGTGTGACGTGTTGTTAAGGTGCTCTTGACTTCGGGGACGCTCTGGAAAGGTGTACATTGATCTCAGTGGAAAACACACACATCCTTGCTTAGAAGCATACAAAACACTCACACACACACCCTTTCTCTCGCTTTCTCTCTCTCTCTCTCTCTCTCGCACACACACACACATAGTGTGGTGGGAGGCATGGTAGGCAGACCACAGGGACTGATATGTGTGGAATCCTGCTGGTTTTCCTGACTCTGATAAGATGTACTGACGGATTGAGACCAGAGACGGAGAGTTAAGAGACTGCCTTTTAACACACGACACACACACATACACGACACACACACACACACACACACACCACACACACACAGCCTTCAAAAGTGTGTCTGCCTTCTGTCTGCTTGTATGTGTATTTTTGGATAACTGAGTGAAAGTTGGTGTGTGTGTGTGTGCGCTTTTGGGTCAGGGATTACTCCATTGTGTGGAATTTCCTGGTCTGTGGTGAACCTCCTACTCCGAATATTGCCACTTTCCTCTCCTCCCCAGTATGGCCTCCCCACTCCTTCTCTCCTCCTGTGTTCTCAAGGGGTCCCCCCCCCCTCCTTCACTGTTTGTCTGTACAGCTCCTGTTAAACCTTGGTTATGGTTATGCATCTTAAGAGCGGCAATCAAGGCTTGTTTGTATTTTCTATTGCTGTTGTCCTTGAGTTAGTCAACTCACTGGCTGGTAAATACCGGAGTCACAGAGGAGCACTCAAGTTTCCTATCGTAGGGAAACCTGCAAATGACAAAACCTGCATTTGAGACCTGCATTTATTCCTTTACTCATTTTCCTATAGAAAGGTCAGCCTCCACTCATGTGTGTGCCTGTGAGTCAATGTGTGTGTGCCTGTGAGTGAGTGTGTGTGTGTGCCTGTGAGTGAGTGTGTGTGTGTGTGCCTGTGAGTGAGTGTGTGTGTGTGCCTGTGAGTGAGTGTGTGTGTGCCTGTGAGTGAGTGTGTGTGTGTGCCTGTGAGTGAGTGCATGTGTGTGTGAGTGTGTTTGTGTACACTTTCGCTGCAATGTACGTACGTGTGTGTCTTTGCCCCTCTTTTTTATACAATAATACAATAATATTAAGCAGTTGTGGTATGAAGGATTCATTGTGGATAGGTGATATATATGGGGGTATGAAGGGTTCATTGTGGATAGGTGATATATATGGTGGTATGAAGGGTTCATTGTGGATAGGTGACAGATATGAAGGTATGAAGGGTTCATTGTGGATAGGTGATAGATATGGTGGTATGAAGGGTTCATTGTGGATAGGTGACAGATATGAAGGTATGAAGGGTTCATTGTGGATAGGTGATAGATATGGGGGTATGAAGGGTTCATTGTAAATAGGTGACAGATATGAAGGTATGAAGGGTTCATTGTGAATAGGTGACAGATATGAAGGTATGAAGGGTTCATTGTGGATAGGTGATAGATATGAAGGTATGAGGGTTCATTGTGAATAGGTGATAGATATGAAGGTATGAAGAGTTCATTGTGGATAGGTGATAGATATGGGGTTATGAGGGTTCATTGTGGATAGGTGATAGATATGGGGGTATGAGGGTTCATTGTGGATAGGTGACAGATATGGGGGTATGAGGGTTCATTGTGGATAGGTGATAGATATGGGGGCATGAAGGGTTCATTGTGGATAGGTGATAGATATGGGGGTATGAGGGTTCATTGTGGATAGGTGATAGATATGGGGGCATGAAGGGTTCATTGTGGATAGGTGATAGATATGGGGTATGAAGGGTTCCTTGTGAATAGGTGACAGATATGAAGGTATGAAGGGTTCATTGTGGATAGGTGATAGATATGGGGGTATGAAGGGTTCATTGTGAATAGGTGATAGATATGAAGGTATGAGGGTTCATTGTGAATAGGTGACAGATATGAAGGTATGAAGGGTTTATTGTGGATAGGTGATAGATATGAAGGTATGAGGGTTCATTGTGAATAGGTGATAGATATGAAGGTATGAAGGGTTCATTGTGGATAGGTGATAGATATGGGGTTATGAGGGTTCATTGTGGATAGGTGATAGATATGGGGGTATGAGGGTTCATTGTGATTAGGTGATAGATATGGGGGTATGAAGGGTTTATTGTGAATAGGTAATAGATATGAAGGTATGAAGGGTTCATTGTGAATAGGTGATAGATATGAAGGTATGAGGGTTCATTGTGAATAGGTGACAGATATGAAGGTATGAAGGGTTTATTGTGGATAGGTGTTAGATATGAAGGTATGAAGGTTTAATTGTGAATAGGTGATAGATATGAAGGTATGAGGGTTCATTGTGAATAGGTGACAGATATGAAGGTATGAAGGGTTTATTGTGGATAGGTGATAGATATGAAGGTATGAGGGTTCATTGTGAATAGGTGATAGATATGAAGGTATGAAGAGTTCATTGTGGATAGGTGATAGATATGGGGTTATGAGGGTTCATTGTGGATAGGTGATAGATATGGGGGTATGAGGGTTCATTGTGGATAGGTGACAGATATGGGGGTATGAGGGTTCATTGTGGATAGGTGATAGATATGGGGGCATGAAGGGTTCATTGTGGATAGGTGATAGATATGGGGGTATGAGGGTTCATTGTGGATAGGTGATAGATATGGGGGCATGAAGGGTTCATTGTGGATAGGTGATAGATATGGGGTATGAAGGGTTCCTTGTGAATAGGTGACAGATATGAAGGTATGAAGGGTTCATTGTGGATAGGTGATAGATATGGGGGTATGAAGGGTTCATTGTGAATAGGTGATAGATATGAAGGTATGAGGGTTAATTGTGAATAGGTGACAGATATGAAGGTATGAAGGGTTTATTGTGGATAGGTGATAGATATGAACGTATGAGGGTTCATTGTGAATAGGTGATAGATATGAAGGTATGAAGGGTTCATTGTGGATAGGTGATAGATATGGGGTTATGAGGGTTCATTGTGGATAGGTGATAGATATGGGGGTATGAGGGTTCATTGTGATTAGGTGATAGATATGGGGGTATGAAGGGTTCATTGTGGATAGGTGATAGATATGGGGGGTATGAAGGGTTCATTTTGTATACAATAGGTGATAGATATGGGGGTATGAAGGGTTCATTGTGGATAATTTCAGAGAACAAGAGTTTGTTTTCTCGCGCCCCCTCTCTCTCTGGTAGTTCTCGACATTCCCAGTAGCATTCCCAACTCCTCTCTCCCTCTCCTGCTCTCTCTCTCTCTGTCAGGAAGTGGCCTTTTGTTGGGGAACATCCTGATTCAGCAGACCTGATCACACACACACACACACACGGAGAGAGAAGTCTCAGAGTACTCACACACACATATTCATGCCTAACCTCTCCAGTCCCACTGTGGAGTACTCATGTCTGCTCTCTCTCATTCATCAAGGTCAGTTGGTACTCATGTCTGCTCTCTCTCATTCAGCAAGGTCAGTTGGTACTCATGTCTGCTCTCTCTCATTCAGCAAGGTCAGTTGGGTCTATGGAGTTATGTTGCATTGGTTAAGGGCTCAGTGGCAGCTTTTTTTTGGTTGATGGTGGGGTAATATAGTGGTTCTACATGGTGTATGTAAGGAGATTAGCCCTGGCTTGGGTTTTGGGTAGAGGGTAGGCTATGTTCTAGACGTCTCTGGTTTTTCTCATGCCTCCTCTAATCTCCCCAAGGCCAGTCTGAAATGACTAGACTGTCATCATAATATGATCTCTGCTCTAGGTTCACATGGGGTTAGACACTGACAGGCAAGGCCTCAGGTCACCCCGACATACTGCAGCTGCACCATAGCTAACATGGCTGTCAGTAGGACGACACCAGCACCTGAAATCACCAACCACCAATCTCCTTTGAGTGGTGAGCTGTTATATTATTTGTTTTCAAACCTGATTTTATCAGGTAGGTTGGCTGAGGACATTCTCTTTTCTTATAGCGATGTCCTTGGAAAGAATTGCAGTGGTGAGATGCCTCCATGTTGTTGTAGAGTGCATGTATGACTGATAGAGGCTGCAGACAGCATCTGTTTGATGGGGGATAGAATATGCATTGGTTCTTCCTTAGTAAGAACCTTCTGAATTGGTTCATGCCATTGAGACCCTGCGTGTGTGTCCATGTTGGCTAAATAACCCCCAAGTCACCTCTTCCAGGCGCCAGCCTCTTGGAGTTTGTCTTGGCTCCCTGCCCTGAACACACACACACACACACACACACACACACAGACAGACAGCACACACACACACACACAGAGACACATGCACTCCACCTCTCTCTTTCCCTTTCCTAAACTATGACCACATGCAGACGTCTCACCCCAGCGGTCCGATGGACAATTTGCATTCATTTTTCACGTTCTCTCTCTCTCTCTCTCTCTCTCTCTCTCTCTCTCTCTCTCTCTCTCTCTCTCTCTCTCTCTCTCTCTCTCTCTCTCTCTTTTTCTCTTTCTCTTTCTCTCTCTCTTTCTCTCTCCCTCATTTTCCCTCTAGCTATACTGAGTGTGCTGGGCAGTAGTCAGGTTACTGATACAGGGGGATTTAGCCTGCCGCACAGCACACAGACTGGATGGAGCCTGGAGAGACAGAGGGGGAAATAGAGGGGTGAGGGGGAGGGTAGGCCAGGGGGGTAGAGAGGGGGTCGGAGGGTTGTAAGTGGCTGGGCCGTGTGGAATGGATTTCCCAGACTGTGTCAGTTGAGTGAATGAGGGGGTTAAGTGATGGATTTGTCATTGCTCCCTCGCTCTCTGCAGCGTGACGCTTCACAGCGCTCCACACCGCTAAATGACTCCCACCTCCCCAATAAACACACACACACATAGTACAAACTCAAAGGCAGTACTAGTACACACACAAAAAAACATCATACACACATCAGAAACCTACTCTCTCTCACAACACACACACACAGACACACACCCACATACACTCTCCCCTCCTTCCCAATGCTCTAGACCTTCCCCTTTCCCCATCTCCTCTCTCCAGGGTCAGCCCCAATCCGCCAGAGGAAGAGTGATGTGCGTTAGCTACCGTTTAATAAACCCCCATTCTGTGGACGCCTGTACATCAGTCAGACACACACACACACACACAGGTCAGGCAGAAAACACACTCAACAACTCCATCAAACACAGTCATGGAAAATGGCTGACTCAGCCAAAGTCCTGTTCTTCCTCATGCCAGTCAGCTTCAGTGCGGATGTTGTCTTGGTGATGCTATCTTTTTTAACAGTGACATCAGGCAGCGGCAGTGTCCATGTATGCTGATGATTCAACCATATACGCATCAGCAACCACAGCTAATGAAGTCACTGAAACCCTTAACAAAGAGTTGCAGTCTGTTTTGGAATGGGTGGCCACTAATATACTGGTCCTGAACATCTCTAAAACTAAGAGCATTGTATTTGGTGCAAATAATTCCCTAAGTTCTAGACCTCAGCTGAATCTGGTAATGAATGGTGTGGCTGTTGAACAAGTTGAGGAGACTAAATTACTTGGTGTTACCTTAGGTTGTAAACGATCATGGTCAAAACATATAGATTAAATGGTTGTAAAGATGGGGAGAGGTCTGTCCGTAATAAAGAGATGCTCTGCTTTTTTGACACCACACTCCAAAAAGCAAGTTCTGCAGGCTCTAGTTTTGTCTAATCTTGATTATTGTCCAGTCGTGTGGTCGAGTGCTGCAAGGAAAGACCTAGTTAAGCTGCAGCTGGCCCAGAACAGAGCGGCACGTCTTGCTCTTCATTGTAATCAGAGGGCAGATATAAATACTATGCATGCCAGTCTCTCTTGGCTAAGAGTTGAGGAGAGACTGACTGCATCACTTCTTCTTTTTATAAGAAACATTAATGTGTTGAAAATCCCAAATTGTTTGCATAGTCAACTTACACACAGCTCTGACACACACACTTACCCCACCAGACATGCCACCAGGGGTCTTTTCACTGTACCCAAATCCAGAACAAATTCAAGAAAGCGGACAGTGTTATATAGAGCCATTATTGCATGGAACTCCGTTCCATCTCATATTGCTCAAATAAACAGATAAAGCAACACCTCACGACACAACGCCTCTCCCCTATTTGACCTAGATAGTTTGTGTGTATGTACTGATATGTAGGCTACGTGTGCCTTTTTAAAAATGTATGTAGTTCTGTCCTTGAGCTGTTCTTGTCTATTCATGTTCTGTATTATGTCATGTTTCATGTTTTGTGTGGACCCCAGGAAGGGTAGCTGCTGCTTTTGCAACAGCTAATGGGGATCCTAATAAAATACCAAATACCAAAACATTTGAATCAATCTGAGTGTGATTCTGCTTATTGTAACTTCCAATATTGTCACTTCGTTGACTCTGTTTGACTGTTTGGGATGGAGATGTTCCGTGATGAGAGAGTTGAGAAGATCCCCGCGGTCAGGTAATAACCTGTTAAAGTCCATCCTCACATTTCCTCTACTAAGGGTAATCAGAGCAATTATATCTGTCTGAGGTCAATGGGAATGTCTAAGAGCTCTTTTCTCACTGTAATCTGACTCTGTTTGAGGTTGGCATTAGCTTTTATCTTAGATACCTGCAGTACAGTACATACATCCAGGTGTTGTCAATAGTAACACTCCACCAAGTTAACATAGTATCAGGAGAAACAGATATTGGATCATTTATAGTGTATGACAAACTCATGTAGTGATTTGGTCCCATACATGACTTTTTCAAGATATACTACACCCGTATGAGAACTAGAAACATACCCATTTCCAGCCCCTCTCTCTTCCCATCCTGGGCTCTCGCTGGTGCTTCACTCTGCGTCTGACCCTGCTGTATCTATGGTAACACTGAGCAGAGGGGGTAGTGACCATAGAAATAGAATGAATATAACTGGCTACCAGTCAACCCATTATGCCACCGTTCTATTCATTCTAGTTCTATGGTAGTAACATGGGTCTGATTAGAGGGACTTGGTTTTGGGGCGGTGTTGGACAGGACTGGCTCAGTTCAGAACAAGAGGCGGGAAAGAGGTTCTCGGGAACAGGGGGACACAAAGTGATGTGAGGGGGGCTAGGATGATGTTACCCCGACACGCTGATCTAAGGTCAGTTTTGCGATGTTTCGCTTTAATGGTTAAGATTAGTAATCTGATCCTAGATCTGTGGCTTCTAGATCTTCCCCCTACCCTAGAGTATGATAGGGTGTGTGTGTGTGTGTGTGTGTGTGTATGTGTGTGGCGAGTGGTTTTAGTTTGTGTCTGTGGGCGCTTTGTCAGGCCTGTTGAGGAGGTGTTGACGAGCTCCTCTCTTTCAAGAGGACACAGAGAGACAGATCTGGGGCTGGAGCTGCTATGGAAGAGACCCTGTGCTCTGTGATCAGCCCCTTTGTTTTGACCATGACCAATGTCTTTCTTCAGCACAGACAGACGTTCTGAGAACATGGAGGTCTGGTTCTGCTGAATATCTGCTGTAGAAACAACCAGGGTTCAACCCCATTGAAGCTCTTCTCTGTCCTGGCACCCCAATGGTGGAATCAGCTTCCCCCTTAAGCTAGCTGCTCATCTTCTGAAATCATCTGAAACCCTACCGCTTCAAAGAGTATCTTAAATAATCCCACAGCACCCCCCTCGCACCCCCCACCCACCCCCCAAAAAAATATCAAATAAAATGTACTAACACACTTTACTTTTTCCCCCCTTAGTAGCTCTGACTTTGCTGATAACTACTTTATTGAGGGAAAATGTACTTACTATGACTGTGATATGTGGTTGTCCCACCTAGCTATCTTAAGATAAATGCACTAACTGTAAGTCGCTCTGGATAAGAGCATCTGCTAAATGACATCAATGTAAACCCATACAGCATGACGCCCTGCCATCACAGTATACAGTATTTAACTTGTTGAGGGTATTGATACCATTCCATCTATTGATGATCCTGTTTGACTTATTTATTGTATTTAACCATTCTCTAATCGGTCTTCTGGTTTCTGGTGTCTGAAGTGTAGCACACTGTATAGGCTGTTGAGCGGAATGCCGTTTAGTTTATTTCTTCATGAGAAGAGAAAATCAATTAGGCATTCATGGCAGCTTTTCCAACAGGAGTCCTTGTCAATAACATGGATGGTGATAAAACATTAACAGTTGAACCCTGGTATCGACCCTGTTTGTTTAGACTTCTCGTTCTCCCGTCATATTCAAAGGCCTCAGAAGCACATGCTTCCTATAGACACCCTCGTCCTCCAGGTGAAGAGCCCTTCCTCTTCCTCCTCTTCCTCCACTTTATTTCCCTTTCTTTTTCAGTTCTATTCTTTCCCTCCTCAGTGGATGAAGGATGTGGAGACCGTTTCCCCTGACAGACAGAGCGCTGAGAGATGAAACAGAGGCTCAATCGCTCAATTTTCAGTTCATAAGGAGCGGAGGAGAGGAGTGGGGGAGGGGCAGGAGAGAAACGAAGGAGGAGGGAGAAAGAGGGATAGAGAGGCTTAAAAGGAGGGGGGTGTTGTCTTAGTGTGTTTTTTGCGTTCCTCTCTACAGACTACCTGAGAGAAGTGAAGAACAAGCTAGAGAACGAAGGAGAGAAGGAGAGATGCTAGCAGAGAGAGCGGGGTGTTGGAGCGTCTTTCTGTTCCCTGGACAGACGCCGGCTGGCTACCTGCTCGTGTCACTGATTGCGTGGTGACCTTTGACCCTAGACTGGCGGGAGCGATGGCCGTGTCGACATTAATTAGCGAGACTCGTCCCGATACACTCTCCAGAGCCCTCCTCAGAGACCCAGTCTGGGCTAGGCTAAGAAAACAGAGGAACAGCAACACACACACACAGGGAGACATACACCAGGGCTGGGCAAAGGGGACAGTAGATTCAGTAACACAGTCCAGCAGGACAGAATGGATGTCTGAGAGATACCTGCTATTCCAAGTGGATTCATTCAATTAAACACAATGTTTTCTCTCTTGTTTTCGTTAAGTGTTTCAGTTTTTTCTTAGTCTCCTTAAGGGATATCTCGGTGTGTTTATCCTTTGAATGTAATCAGCAGCATTAAGGAACAATGGGGGTATCCGTTCAGGGCTGAGGCCTGTGGGACCTTGCTGTTGTTGTGGCTCAGAGCGGCACGGCTCACACTGAGAACAGAGCTGCTGTTTGTTTACTCTGTGTACGCATGTTAAACGTGCCCCCCACGCGGTCCGTCCATTAAAGTCACCCCCTGGGTCGACGTATTGTGCTGGTGTGGTGCCACAGTGGATTATAGCAGTGGGTTGTGTGTGTTTTGTTTTACTGTCCTTGTAGGGACCAGAAGTCTTGTAGGGACCAGAAGTGTTGTGGGGACCAGAAGGATATTAAAACAAGGAAAAATGTGAGGACATTTCGCCGGTCCCCACAAGGAAAAAGTATATTTAAGGGGTTATGATCCTGTTTGTGTGTGCGTGTGTGTGTGCGTGCGTGCGTGCGTGTGTGTGTGTGCGTGCTGGCACCGTGGGGAGGCTAGCCTCTGAGGCCACCAATCGTGAGAGGAAGCACCTTCACATGTTTATTTTACTGCCCTGATCAACCACCTGATTAGAGAGAGAGAGAGAGAGAATGATGGAGAGAGGGGGGTGATGGAAAGAGAGGGTAGAAAGGACGGGGATAGAGAGAGAGGGATTAGTGAAAAGATAGAATGTGCAGAGAGTGTAAGAGAAGGAGGGGAAGAAGGAGAGGGGGAGAGACCCAACCTGCTGTAATGAACATTAGGGCAGCAGTGTAAATTTAATGACCTGTGAAACCAACAGTGCTGCTGCGCCCGGCACCATGGCATGCTAAGTGGCTCTATTATTAATACAAGCCCAGGGATAATGCCACTGAGTAAACACACTGTTAGTCTCCCTGCCTCCCTCCATGACTTACCAGGCTAGCTGATGACGTACAGGTCTCTATGATGGTAGAGCATGCCTTAGAAACAGGGTCACTTCCCCATTGTACCCAGAGAATGAATAGCATGTCACTACGCTAACGACGCAGCCAGGCTAACAACGGGATATGAATAGCCTGGCTAATGGTGCTGTAGGTTAGTCACATGTCTAATAAATAGCTTAGTGACTGGGCAGGTGCTAGCTAGTGGCTAATGCATGGGCGGCAGGTAGCCTAGCGATTAGAGCGTTGGGCCAATAACCGAAATGTCACTAGTTTGAACCCCCGAGCCGACAAAGTCAAAAATCTATTGATGTGCCCTTGAGCAAAGCACTTAACCCTAATTGCGTCAGGGTTGCCGTTAATAATGAGGGTGTCTCAGGGGGAGTTGGGATATGCAAAAAACACATTTCCAATTCAAACATGCATATATTGCACACTTGAACATTTGTGAAACAGGACAAATATAACCAAATTATTTATTAATATATAGCTGCAGTAGTGCTAGCAATGCTTTAGGTCAACTAGTGGGAATGAATGGCTTAGCTAGCACATCACTAACTTTGTAGCAGTTAGCGACGTGTTGTTTATTTCTGCTGGGAATAGATAGCATGTCGCTAGGGGTGTAGCTAGCTAGCATGTTATCAAGTAGACAGGGGCACTAGGCTAAAACCCTCCCCTCACAGAGAGAAGGCCATGGGGATCAGGGAGGGAAGGAGAACTCCCTGTCCTTTTGGTACTGGCACAGGCTTAATCAAGCAAACCTGCAACGGGGCATCCAGGGGAGACGAGCGGAGTCCAGAGCGAGCCATATGTCTGACATGAAGAGGTATACAGGGGAAGGGGGGATGGGGGGCTGCTTGGGGAACGAGCAGGGATTCAAAACACAATCATAGTGCCCAATATGTCTCACTGCTCAGTGTGGGTACAGTGTGTAGTGTGGAGATGATCCAGGGACAGCACCTCTAAACCCCCCTCGTCTTCCTCTCCATACCCCAGCCTGAAGCTACCTACACAGGCAGGACAGAAGCCCCACACTTCCCAGTCTGCTCCATCACGTTTGGACGTAGTGGGTATTCCCCCAATACCCCGCAGCTCTGTTGAATATTATAACCCTTTGTTTGTGTGTGTGTGTGTGTGTGTTTCTGACATCTGTGTTTGTGTGTTGGTGGTTATTAGTGTGTGTGTCTCTGTGTGTGCGTTTGCATGTGCCTGAGTGTGTGCTTATTTGTGTCTGTGTGTATGCGTGCGTCTGTGTGTCCATGTGTTTCCTTATCTGTGTATGTGCGTTTGTGTGTGTGTGTGTGTGTGTGTGTGTGTGTGTGTGCGCGCTCGCAAGTGTGTGTACACCGTGGCAGGTTCCCCGGCCCAGCAGGAATCCATCTTGATGTTCGCACCATGCTGGGCCTCACGCTACCAGAAGATAATATTTTAATATCCCAGGAAGCCCCTGTCCCAGACAGCTAGGCTACGCTACCATCCCCTGTCCCAGATCAAATCAAATCCAATTTTATTGGTCACATGAAGACATATTTAGCAGATGTTATTATGGGTGTGGCGAAATGCTTGTGTTCCTAGCTCCAACAGTGCAGTAGTATCTATTCACAACAATACACACAAATCTAAAAGTAAAAGAATGGAATTAAGAAATATATCAATATTAGGACGAGCAATGTCGGAGTCCAGTACTGTACATATACTGTATATACAGTGGGGGAAAAAAGTATTTAGTCAGCCACCAATTGTGCAAGTTCTCCCACTTAAAAAGATGAGAGAGGCCTGTAATTTTCATCATAAGTACACGTCAACTATGACAGACAAATTGAGAATATTTTTTCCAGAAAATCACATTGTAGGATTTTTTATGAATTTATTTGCAAATTATGGTGGAAAATAAGTATTTGGTCACCTACAAAGAAGAAAGATTTCTGGCTCTCACAGACCTGTAACTTCTTCTTTAAGAGGCTCCTCTGTCCTCCACTCGTTACCTGTATTAATGGCACCTGTTTGAACTTGTTATCAGTATAAAAGACACCTGTCCACAACCTCAAACAGTCACACTCCAAACTCCACTATGGCCAAGACCAAAGAGCTGTCAAAGGACACCAGAAACAAAATTGCTGCACCAGGCTGGGAAGACTGAATCTGCAATAGGTAAGCAGCTTGGTTTGAAGAAATCAACTGTGGGAGCAATTATTAGGAAATGGAAGACATACAAGACCACTGATAATCTCCCTCGATCTGGGGCTCCACGCAAGATCTCACCCCGTGGGATCAAAATGATCACAAGAACGGTGAGCAAAAATCCCAGAACCACACGGGGGGACCTAGTGAATGACCTGCAGAGAGCTGGGACCAAAGTAACAAAGCCTACCATCAGTAACACACTACGCCGCCAGGGACTCAAATCCTGCAGTGCCAGACGTGTCCCCCTGCTTAAGCCAGTAAGCCATGTCCAGGCCCATCTGAAGTTTGCTAGAGTGCATTTGGATGATCCAGAAGAGGATTGGGAGAATGTCATATGGTCAGATGAAACCAAAATAGAACTTAACTCGTCGTGTTTGGAGGACAAAGAATGCTGAGTTGCATCCAAAGAACACCATACCTACTGTGAAGCATGGGGGTGGAAACATCATGCTTTGGGGCTGTTTTTCTGCAAAGGGACCAGGACGACTGATCCGTGTAAAGGAAAGAATGAATGGGGCCATATATCGTGAGATTTTGAGTGAAAACCTCCTTCCATCAGCAAGGGCATTGAAGATGAAACGTGGCTGGGTCTTTCAGCATGACAATGATCCCAAACACACCGCCCGGGCAACGAAGGAGTGGCTTCGTAAGAAGCATTTCAAGGTCCTGGAGTGGCCTAGCCAGTCTCCAGATCTCAACCCCATAGAAAATCTTTGGAGGGAGTTGAAAGTCCGTGTTGCCCAGCGACAGCCCCAAAACATCACTGCTCTAGAGGAGATCTGCATGGAGGAATGGGCCAAAATACCAGCAACAGTGTGTGAAAACCTTGTGAAGACTTACAGAAAACGTTTGACCTGTGTCATTGCCAACAAAGGGTATATAACAAAGTATTGAGAAACTTTAGTTATTGACCAAATACTTATTTTCCACCATAATTTGCAAATAAATTCATTAAAAATCCTACAATGTGATTTTCTGGATTTTTTTTTCTCATTTTGTCCGTCATAGTTGACGTGTACATATGATGAAAATTACAGGCCTCTCTCATCTTTTTAAGTGGGAGAACTTGCACAATTGGTGGCTGACTAAATACTTTTTTCCCCCACTGTATATATATGTGATGGGATGTATAGACATTATGGATGGTATGTGTAGGATGGCCTTGACCCCTGTCCCATACAGCTAGGCTAGGCTACCATCCCCTGTCTCAGACAGCTAGGCTACGCTACCATCCCCTGTCCCAGACAGCTAGGCTACGCTACCATCCCCTTTCCCAGACAGCTAGGCTACGCTACCATCCCCTGTCCCATACAGCTAGGCTACGCTACCATCCCCTATCCCAGACAGCTAGGCTACGCTACCATCCCCTATCCCAGACAGCTAGGCTACGCTACCATCCCCTGTCCCAGACAGCTAGGCTACGCTACCATCCCCTGTCCCAGACAGCTAGGCTACGCTACCATCCCCTGTCCCAGACAGCTAAGCTACGCTACCATCCCCTGTCCCAGACAGCTAGGCTACCATCCCCTGTCCCAGACAGCTAGGCTACCATCCCCTGTCCCAGACAGCTAGGCTACGCTACCATCCCTTGTCCCAGACAGCTAGGCTACGCTACCATCCCCTGTCCCAGACAGCTAGGCTATGCTACCATCCCCTGTCCCAGACAGCTAGGCTACGCTACCATCCCCTGTCCCAGACAGCTAGGCTACGCTACCATCCCCTGTACCAGACAGCTAGGCTACGCTACCATCCCCTGTCCCAGACAGCTAGGCTATGCTACCCTCCACACTGCATTAGCTAGCTAGCTACCTTTATTTCTTTATTTCTTTATTTCATGACATAAATTGGTGCTCAGAGGGTACCTACTGTCCAGGTCATTAGTCTCAGTGGAGCTGGGTGGGGAAAGGTCACCTGACTAAGTGCTGGCGCAGCCTGTAAAAACCCCACCAGAAATAAAAGCAGGGATAAATAAGTAAAGACATCAGTGACAACAAGGCAGGACACTGCAGGACAGATGCTAAGTGCAGTGGGTGAAGGGGTGTGATGGGCGAGGAGCACACACACACACACACGCACACACACACACACGCACACTCTCTTCTTTCTCAATCCTTTTCTTGTGAGTTGTCAGGACTATATGAAGAGAGAAAGACATGAATGATTAATTTGAGCGTTCAGAAGATGGTTCGTTGTGTTGCTTGGTCCAGGTGTGAATGAGAGCGGAGAGATATTCAAACTGTCCTGAAGAAGTGTCAGTTGCCTCATATATCCTGTCTCTCTAAAAGTACAGATGTAGACTCTTAATTTGAAAATGCTCTGCCCAGCAGGAAAAGCAAACCTGTAGTGTATTCAAGGTTTAAAAATACTTCTAACGTTTGTAATTTCCACTTTAAAATGTCATACTTGATTTGCCCTAACTAAAAATGTATCAACCCCTACAAAAATGTCCATTAATTTTAATCCACACAATAATTCACATTTCCTGTTGCTGCAGGATTATTTTCCTGCTGTGAGAAACTGGTCAAATTAAGATCCAATATCTGTAAGTGTTCCCTCTGTAACACAGTAGATTCACTTCTTATGTAGAAAGATCCAGTGAATACAGTGTAGGTTATCGTGGGCTACTGGCAAGGTTAGCCTTGTGAACAGATATGAAGGGACAATGAGTGATTGTGAGACTCAGTCTTAGACAATGGCCTTTAGAGGTGTATGGATTATTAGGGATTGTACTGACTGGATAGGATAGCTCTGTCTCTCTTTCTCTCACTCTCTCTCTCTCTCTCTCTCTCTCTCTCTCTCCTTCTCTCTCTCTCTATCTCCCTCCCTGCAGAGAGGTATGGATTATGTATACCAACCCATCAATCACAGTGTTGAAGCAGGTGTATAAACAGAAGGCCAGCCCCTCCACACTGGTCTGTTCCTCACTGATAGTGACACACACAGCAACACACAGCAACACACACACACACACACACACACACAGAGAAACACACACACAGAAACACACACACAGAAACATACACACACACACAGAAACACACACAGCAACACACGCAGCAACACACACACAGAAACACACACAGAGACACACACAGCAACACACACAGAGACACACACACACACAGAGACACACTGCAACACACACAGAGACACACACGCACAGCAACACACACACACAGAAACACACACAGAAACACATACAGCAACACACACAGAGACACACACACAACACACACAGCAACACAAACACACACAGAAACACACACAGCAACACACACAGAGAAACACACACAGAGACACACACACAACACACACAGCAACACACACAGCAACACAAACACACAGAGAAACACACACAGCAACACACACAGCAACACAAACACACACAGAAACACATACAGAGACACACACAGACACACACAGCAACACACACAGAGACACACACAACAACACACACAGCAACACACAGAAACACACACAGACACACACACACAGCAACACACACAGAAACACACACAGCAACACACACAGAGACACACACACACACACACACAGCAACACACACAGCAACACACACAGCAACACACACAGAGACACACACACACATAAACACACACAGCAACACACACAGAAACACACAGAGACACACACACACAGCAACACACACAGAAACACACACAGCAACACACACAGCGACACACACAGAGACACACACAGAGACACACACAGAGACACACACACACAGCAACTCACACAACAACACACACAGCAACACACACAGCAACTCACACAACAACACACACAGCAACACACACAGCAACACACAGCAACACACACACAGCAACACACACAGCAACACACAGCAACACACACACACACACACACACACACACACACACACAGAGAAACACACACACAGAAACACACACACAGAAACATACACACACACACAGAAACACACACAGCAACACACGCAGCAACACACACACAGAAACACACACAGAGACACACACAGCAACACACACAGAGACACACACACACACAGAGACACACTGCAACACACACAGAGACACACACGCACAGCAACACACACACACAGAAACACACACAGAAACACATACAGCAACACACACAGAGACACACACACAACACACACAGCAACACAAACACACACAGAAACACACACAGCAACACACACAGAGAAACACACACAGAGACACACACACAACACACACAGCAACACACACAGCAACACAAACACACAGAGAAACACACACAGCAACACACACAGCAACACAAACACACACAGAAACACATACAGAGACACACACAGACACACACAGCAACACACACAGAGACACACACAACAACACACACAGCAACACACAGAAACACACACAGACACACACACACAGCAACACACACAGAAACACACACAGCAACACACACAGAGACACACACACACACACACACAGCAACACACACAGCAACACACACAGCAACACACACAGAGACACACACACACATAAACACACACAGCAACACACACAGAAACACACACAGAGACACACACACACAGCAACACACACAGAAACACACACAGCAACACACACAGCGACACACACAGAGACACACACAGAGACACACACAGAGACACACACACACAGCAACTCACACAACAACACACACAGCAACACACACAGCAACTCACACAACAACACACACAGCAACACACACAGCAACACACAGCAACACACACACAGCAACACACACAGCAACACACACAGAAACACACACAGAGACACACACAGAGGCACACACAGAAACACACACAGAGACACACACAGCAACACACACAGAGACACACACAGCAACACACACAGAGACACACACAGAGACACACATAGAGACACACACAGAGACACACACAGCAACACACATAGAGACACACACAGCAACACACACACACAACACAGGTGGCAGAGACAAGGCTCCCCTTATCTTTAGAGGTGGCCAGAGGAAGTCGTTCTAACCATCTCCACACACCCTGGTACAGAGAGGAAGGCTTGGTTCTCATGCTCTGATACCTTCCACTCCCCACCCCTCATCCCATATAGTCTCACGTTGGTGTCATACTTCCTAGAGGTATTTATCAAGATTCATATAGATGCCAAGCTAAGTTCAGTAGAAACTACATTTGTCTGTGTCACGTGCTTCAGTTGTAGTATGTGTTGCTGTTTCAGTTGTAGTGTGTGTTGCTGTTTCTGTTGTAGTGTGTGTTGCTGTTTCAGTTGTAGTGTGTGTTGCTGTTTCTGTTGTAGTGTTTGTTGCTGTTTCAGTTGTAGTGTGTGTTGCTGTTTCAGTTGTAGTGTGTGTTGCTGTTTCAGTTGTAGTGTATGTTGCTGTTTCAGTTGTAGTATTTGTTGCTGTTTCAGTTGTAGTGTGTGTTGCTGTTTCAGTTGTAGTGTGTGTTGCTGTTTCTGTTGTAGTGAGTGTTGCTGTTTCAGTTGTAGTGCATGTTTCAGTTGTAGTGTGTGTTGCTGTTTCAGTTGTAGTGTGTGTTGCTGTTTCAGTTGTAGTGTTTGTTGCTGTTTCTGTTGTAGTGTGTGTTGCTGTTTCAGTTGTAGTGTGTGTTGCTGTTTCAGTTGTAGTGTGTGTTGCTGTTTCAGTTGTAGTGGATGTTGCTGTTTCAGTTGTAGTGTATGTTGCTGTTTCAGTTGTAGTATTTGTTGCTGTTTCTGTTGTAGTGTGTGTTGCTGTTTCAGTTGTAGTGAGTGTTGCTGTTTCAGTTGTAGTGTGTGTTGCTGTTTCAGTTGTAGTGTATGTTGCTGTTTCAGTTGTAGTATTTGTTGCTGTTTCAGTTGTAGTGTGTGTTGCTGTTTCAGTTGTAGTGTGTGTTGCTGTTTCTGTTGTAGTGAGTGTTGCTGTTTCAGTTGTAGTGCATGTTTCAGTTGTAGTGTGTGTTGCTGTTTCAGTTGTAGTGTGTGTTGCTGTTTCAGTTGTAGTGTGTGTTGCTGTTTCAGTTGTAGTGTTTGTTGCTGTTTCTGTTGTAGTGTGTGTTGCTGTTTCAGTTGTAGTGTGTGTTGCTGTTTCAGTTGTAGTGTGTGTTGCTGTTTCAGTTGTAGTGGATGTTGCTGTTTCAGTTGTAGTGTATGTTGCTGTTTCAGTTGTAGTATTTGTTGCTGTTTCTGTTGTAGTGTGTGTTGCTGTTTCAGTTGTAGTGAGTGTTGCTGTTTCAGTTGTAGTGCATGTTTCAGTTGTAGTGTGTGTTGCTGTTTCAGTTGTAGTGTTTGTTGCTGTTTCTGTTGTAGTGTGTGTTGCTGTTTCAGTTGTAGTGAGTGTTGCTGTTTCAGTTGTAGTGTATGTTCCTGTTTTAGTTATAGTGTGTGTTGCTGTTTCAGTTGTTGTGTATGTTGCTGTTTCAGTTGTAGTGTATGTTGCTGTTTCAGTTGTAGTGTGTGTTCCTGTTTCAGTTGTAGTGGATGTTGCTGTTTCAGTTGTAGTGGATGTTGCTGTTTCAGTTGTAGTGGATGTTGCTTTTTCAGTTGTAGTGTGTGTTCCTGTTTCAGTTGTAGTGGATGTTGCTGTTTCAGTTGTAGTGGATGTTGCTGTTTCAGTTGTAGTGGATGTTGCTGTTTCAGTTGTAGTGGATGTTGCTTTTTCAGTTGTAGTGTTTGTTGCTGTTTCTGTTGTAGTGTGTGTTGCTGTTTCAGTTGTAGTGTGTGTTGCTGTTTCAGTTGTAGTATTTGTTGCTATTTCAGTTGTAGTGTGTGTTGCTGTTTCAGTTGTAGTGTGTGTTGCTGTTTCAGTTGTAGTATTTGTTGCTATTTCAGTTGTAGTGTGTGTTGCTGTTTCAGTTGTAGCGTATGTTGCTGTTTCAGTTGTAGTGTTTGTTGCTGTTTCTGTTGTAGTGTGTGTTCCTGTTTCAGTTGTAGTGTATGTTGCTGTTTCAGTTGTAGTGTGTGTTGCTTTTTCAGTTGTAGTGTATTTTTCTGTTTCAGTTGTAGTGTGTGTTGCTGTTTCAGTTGTAGTGCATGTTTCAGTTGTAGTGTATGTTACAGTTGTAGTGTGTGTTGCTGTTTCAGTTGTAGTGTATTTTTCTGTTTCAGTTGTAGTGTGTGTTGCTGTTTCAGTTGTAGTGCATGTTTCAGTTGTAGTGTATGTTTCAGTTGTAGTGTGTGTTGCTGTTTCAGTTGTAGTGTATTTTTCTGTTTCAGTTGTAGTGTGTGTTGCTGTTTCAGTTGTAGTGCATGTTTCAGTTGTAGTGTATGTTTCAGTTGTAGTGTGTGTTGCTGTTTCAGTTGTAGTGTGCGTTGCTCACTGTGTGTGTCTCTGTCTGTCGTACACTGTTCTGTTGTGCATCACATGGGGTAATGTTATAGTGAAGGTGCATTCTCTGTGTGTTTCAAGGCTTTCTCTTCAGACTGATGATGAAGAGCATTTTGAGGATCACAATGGGGTATAGAGGACATGGGTTCATGGAGAGGTTACTGCCCTCAAACTCTTCACCGCAGAGAGAGTTTGTTTGCATGTGACAGACAGACAGACAGTGAAAGAGCACATGTTTGTGTTTGCTTGTAGTTTGTCTGACAGAGAACCTTGAGAAAACTTGACATTTTAGAGACCCTTTCTTTCCCCAGCCAGCTACTTCATACAGCACTATGCATCCCCATACAGTTCTATTCTCTCTGAGATCACATTGCGGACTAACAAAAAAACGTTCCCTGAGACCGCCTGTCCGTCTGCCTCTGCCAGCTCCATTGTACAAACACTTTGCTTTGCTTATGTTTGCTGGGCTTTGTCCCTGTTCCGTTTGTTCGTACACAAACCCTGAGAAAACAATGCCAGTTTATATGTCTTCCTGTCTATTGTCACTGCTGCCACTCTGTACCCTTCACTAAATAACACCCTGTCATTGTGAGGGGGAGACAATACCCACAGACATGTCTCTCTGTCCCCACACTCACTCTCTTGAACCCCTCCCTGCCTGGCTCTTCCTGTCATCCCTGGCCAACCCTGACCCCTGACCTATGAACCTGTGGAGGGGTCACTGTGATGTCGGTACAGGGCGAGGGTGAGTTACTGGAGGTTCGCAGGAGAGCGTGACAAACTGCGAGAATGGGCGGACTGGGCTCTTCCCATGCAGAGCACACACACTCTCTGCACACGCGCACACACACACACCAAACACACATTGCACACAAAGACTGCACACACATACACACTGTTCTTTCAATCCAATACAATAGAAATAGTTGGGTTTTCATGAGGTTTTATTCTAATGTCTCTGCTGTGCTGAAGCTCTCTCCTCATAGTAACTCATCTGTTATGTCTGAAGAGCAGACAACCTTCCAGCACATCACAGACGACAAAACACTGATTCATCCTTTTTCTGTTATCTCTCTCTCTCTCTCTCTCTCTCTCTCTCTCTCTCATTCCTCACTCCTTCCATCCTTCAGTTGAATTGTCATTATACTACATACAGTGTGAGGAGCTGTTTGGGTGGCTACTGTTCCGACCCCTGCACAATGATTTATAGATTGAAATACACTCAGAGCTGTAGAATGGAAAGGCGAGTGGATGAAATAAAGAAAGAGAGAGAGATTTCCTTTACTTGATTCTGAATGGCCTGTTCACCCTGCGTTCAGGCACGGCTGAAGAAAGAAGTAATGCCAACTTAAAATTGTTAGAATCACCTTTTCATGTTTCAGGCTTCTGAGAACAGACAGAAAAGCATGTTGCCTCAGTCAATACAGTCAATACATGGTTTATGTTGTCGGTGCTGGAGGAAGGTGTGTGTGTAAGACAGGTGGGTGTATGTATTGCCAGTCTATGGTTGTCACTCAAACAAGCTCAGTTATTTCACAGAGAAATTATCCTGTCAGTCCCACCTTCCATCTACCCCCCTCCCTCGTGTTCATTGTTCTCAGGGATCAAGTTCACGGACCGGGGGTGGGGGTGGGGCCGGCTGGGGTGGAGGCCAGGTAGTGGGAGCTCCAGCCTCCAGCCCAGGTTCTCTGGGCAGGTTGAATGAGCCCTGGCTCCTGGCCCCAGCCCCAGACGGAGCTCTCTGAATGGGCCTTGCTGTGCTGACTCCCCCTCCCCTCTCTTTATCAGAGGCGTCTCAGGTTTCTCCTGGGCCTGGCTGCATGGCTTCCTGACAGATTCATATTTCAAAGTGTCCTGGTGCCACGTTCCCATTTACACACAAATCTCTGTTCCCATAGAGCTCTCTGTTCCCTCCCCTCTGTTCCCATAGAGCTCTCTGTTCCCTCCCCTCTGTTCCCATAGAGCTCTCTGTTCCCTCCCCTCTGTTCCCATAGAGCTCTCTGTTCCCTCCCCTCTGTTCCCATAGAGCTCTCTGTTCCCTCCCCTCTGTTCCCATAGAGCTCTCTGTTCCCTCCCCTCTGTTCCCATAGAGCTCTCTGTTCCCTCCCCTCTGTTCCCATAGAGCTCTCTGTTCCCTCCCCTCTGTTCCCATAGAGCTCTCTGTTCCCTCCCCTCCACACATCTCTGTTCCCATAGAGCTCTCTGTTCCCTCCCCTCTGTTCCCATAGAGCTCTCTGTTCCCTCCCCTCTGTTCCCATAGAGCCCTCTGTTCCCATAGAGCTCTCTGTTCCCTCCCCTCTGTTCCAATAGAGCTCTCTGTTCCCTCCCCTCTGTTCCCATAGAGCTCTCTGTTCCCTCCCCTCCACACATTTTTTTTTTTTTTATTTATTTCACCTTTATTTAACCAGGTAAACCAGTTGAGAACAAGTTCTCATTTACAACTGCGACCTGGCCAAGATAAAGCATAGCAGTGCGATAAAAACAACAACACAGAGTTACATATGGGGTAAAACAAAACAAAAATCAAAAAATACAACAGAAATACAATTAATATACAGTGTGCAAATTTAGCAAGTTATGGAGGTAAGGCAATAAAATAGGCTATAGTGCTAAATAATTACAATTTAGTATTAACACTGGAATGATGTGCAAGAGATGATGTGCAAATAGAGATACTGGGGTACAGATGAGCAAAATAAATAACAATATAGGGATGAGGTAGTTGGGCGGGCTAATTTCAGATGGGCTGTGTACAGGTGCAGTGATCGGTAAGGTGCTCTGACAACTGATGCCTAAAGTTAGTGAGGGAGATAAGCGTCTCCAGCTTCAGAGATTTTTGCAGTTTGTTCCAGTCATTGGCAGCAGAGAACTGGAAGGAATTGCGGCCAAAGGAGGTGTTGGCTTTGGGGATGACCAGTGAGATATACCCGCTGGAGCGCAGACTACGGGTGGGTGTTGCTATGGTGACCAATGAGCTAAGATAAGGCGGGGATTTGCCTAGCAGTGATTTATAGATGGCCTGGAGCCAGTGGGTTTGGCGACGAATATGTAGTGAGGACCAGCCAACAAGAGCGTACAGGTCACAGTGGTGGGTATTATATGGGGCTTTGGAGACAAAACGGATGGCACTGTGATAGACATCTCTGTTCCCATAGAGCTCTCTGTTCCCTCCTCTCCACACATCTCTGTTCCCATAGAGCTCTCTGTTCCCTCCCCTCCACACATCTCTGTTCCCATAGAGCTCTCTGTTCCCTCCCCTCTGTTCCCATAGAGCTCTCTGTTCCCTCCCCTCTGTTCTCATAGAGCTCTCTGTTCCCTCCCCTCCACACATCTCTGTTCCCACAGAGCTCTCTGTTCCCTCCCCTCTGTTCCCATAGAGCTCTCTGTTCCCTCCCCTCCACACATCTCTGTTCCCACAGAGCTCTCTGTTCCCTCCCCTCTGTTCCTATAGAGCTCTCTGTTCCCTCCCGTTCTTACACATCTCTGTTCCCATAGAGCTCACTGAGATCTGCAGACACTACAGAATGAAACCAGGGTCAGACACACAGGGCCTTTGTCTCTCTCTCTCTCTCTCTCTCTCTCTCTCTCTCGCTCTCTCTCTCTCTCCACACACACACACAAACACTGATTTTTGATTGAGAAAGAACTGTGCTAAGCTCTTCTTTGCCTACATTACACTATCCTCTGTACAGATTGTAATGGGACAATATCTCTTCCCATCAAAAGTATTGGCTCTATTGAAAGCTGAAGAATACCACGCTTTTGTGAAACTTTATTATGTTATTCATGTAGACCTAGAGTGTTCAAGAAAAAGAAAGTAACTGCACATTACTTCAAATAAACGTTCTCATTGCACAAGACGGAACACGCTTTGAAACTCTGTGGCCAGTTGTGATACAATACTGTAGCTCCCCTTAGTAATCCACTGCTATCTCCCTGTCTGTCGTTAGTGTCTTGGGGCAGTGGAGCTCTGGTTAAATGTTTAAAGGGGGTCCCGGACCCTTCAGAGGGAGAGGTTAAGGGTTCTAATCCTCCCCGCTCCACTCTGTAACCCACGTGTCACACACACTGGCCTTTAGCCCTCAGCACTGAATATTTCATTCAGTGATACTGAACTTTGAGGCCTCACGTAGTCACACACACACACACATATCCTCTCTCTCAATCACAAACTCATACACTCTCACTCACACTCTGTCTCTCTCTTTCTCTATCTCTCCCTCAATTCAATTTCAATTCAAAGAATTGGCATGGGAAACATATGTTTATATTGCCAAAGCAAGTGAAATAGACAAGAAGAAACAAATTAACAGTGCTCTCTCTCTCTCTCTCTCTCTCTCTCTCTCTCTCTCTCTCTCTCTCTCTCTCTCTCTCTCTCTCTCTCTCTCTCTCTCTCTCTCTCTCTCTCTCTCTCTCTCTCTCTCTCTCTCTCTCTCTCTCACACACACACTTTCTTACACACTCATTCTCATACTACACACACTCTCAGGGAGGATGGCCTTTGATGTCTGTGTCTGGTTTAATCCTACATGCTGCTCTGTGCTGAGAGCAGGGATCTCTGGGGAGAGGAGGGGGGTGGGGGTAGAGGGGGGGACCCGCTGGTTTTAATGATGGCTGGTCCAGTGACACAGCTACAGTCTGATCCTGTCCTCTCTCATTTGATTCCCTCAGCCACCATGTCACCAGCTCAGGCTATCTCTCTATCTCTCTCTCCTTCCTCTTCTGCTACCTTTTCTCCACCTCTCTCTTTCACACGCGCACACACACACACACACACACACACACACACACACACATACACACACATACACACACACACATACACACACACACACAAATCTGACAAAGCTCCAGAGTTCCTCTGTGGACATGGGAGAAACTTCCAGAAGGACAACAATCTCTGTAGCACTCCACCAATCAGGCCTTTATGGTAGAGGGGCCAGACGGAAACCACTCCTCAGTAAAAGGCACATGACAGCCCGCTTGGAGTTTGCCAAAAGGCACCTAAAGACTCTCAGACCATGACAAACAAGATTCTCTGGTCTGATGAAACCAAGACTGAACTATTTGGCCTGAATGCCAAGTGTCACGTCTGGAGGAAACCTGGCACCTTCTCTACGGTGAAGCATGGTGGTGGCAGCATCATGCTGTGGGGATGTTTTTCAGCAGCAGGGACTGGGATAGTAGTCAGGATCGAGGGAAAGATGAACGAAGCAAAGTACAGAGAGGTCCTTGATGAAAACCTGTTCCAGAGCACTCAGAACCTCAGACTGGGGCGAAGGTTCACCTTCCAACAGGACAACGACCCAAAGCACACAGCCAAGACAACGCAGGAGTGGCTTCGGGACAAGTCTCTGAATGTCCTTGAGTGGCCCAGCCAGAGCCCAGACTTGAACCAGATCGAACATCTCTGGAGAGACCTGAAAATAGCTGTGCAGCGACGCTCCCCATCTAACCCGACAGATTGAGAGATCAGAGAAGAATGGAGAAATTCCCCAACAGTGGAAGCTTGTAGCGTATACCCAAGAAGATCGAGAGAATAGCAAAGGTGCTTCAAAAAGTACTGAGTAAAGGGTCTAATAAATTTTATAAAGTGCAAAAATCTAAAAACATGTTTTTGCTTTGTCATTATGGGGTATTGTGTGTAGATTGATAAAGGGAAAAAACAATTTAATCCATTTTAGAATAAGGCTATAATGTAACAAAATGTGGAAAAAGTGAAGGGGTCTGCATACTTTCCGAATGCACTACAAAGTCACCTCTCAGCAGGACAATGACCTAAAACACAAGGCCAAATATACACTGGAGTTGAATGTTCCTGAGTGGCCTAGTTACAGATTTGACTTAAATCTACTTGAAAAGCTATGGCAAGACTTGAAAATGGCTGTCTAGCAATGATCAACAACTAACTTGACAGCGCTTGAATCATTTTTAACGATTAATGGGCAAATATTGTACAATCCAGGTGTGCAGAGCTCTTAGCGACCCAGAAAGACTCGCAGCTTTAATCGCTGCCAAAGGTGATTCTAACATGTATTGACTCAGGGGGTTGATTACTTATCTAATCATGATATATTAGTGTTTTATTTGCCATACATCTAAAAAAAAATTACATTACAGAGTATTTTGGGTAGATCGTTGACAAAAAATGGCAATTAAATCTATTTGAATCCCACTTTGTAAAAAGTCAAGGGGTGTGAATACTTTCTGAAGGCTCTGTACACACACAAACTGTATCATTCTCTCTCTCTCTCTCTCTCTCTCTCTCTCTCTCTCTCTCTCTCTCTCTCTCTCTCTATATATATATATATATCTCTCAGCAACTTCCTACACCATGTCGTAAAGGGTGGGAACGGCTGAAGTATTGTAAGCAGCTGTGTTTGGCGTGAAGTGGTAGGAGCTTGATACAGCTGTGTTTGGTGTGAAGTGGTAGGAGCTTGATACAGTGGTTGTTTTAGAGCAGCCTTCTATGCGGAAGGCAACCTGCAGCTGGCTGGGTCCTAATGGAAAGGGATAACGTGTGTGTGTGTGTGTCCCTACGGAGGCAGCCTGTGGTAAGAGGCTAACTCTGGTGGCTAACCCTTAGCGCCTGAGCGTTTGGCAGTGTGACCGCTGCTAGATGAATCCATCCCACAGTCCATCAGTCACTGGGCACAGGTTATTAGCACAGGGGCAGCAGAGAGCAGACACACACACACACACACACACAGTCCCCTTTACCCCCTGCAACATATACATCCCCCTCCACCTCGTCCTCAAAGTTGGTGGAGGTGGCCTTGGTGGTGAGTGGTCATTTGTCAAACCCCAGCCACATTGTCCAATTGCCTCCTGTTAATAAAGCTACCTGGGATCTGGGACTATACACACACACACACACGTACACAGACGCACACATATATACACACACACACACACACACACACACACACACACATATATACACACACACACATAAACATACACACACACACACATATACAGTACACACACACAGTGCAAAAACAGCCAATTTCTCTCACACTCAAACAGGGCAGAACTAAAGCCAAACACACACACACACAATCTCTCACACACTAAAAAGCTCACATACCCATACACCGTCTACACACAAACACAGCGGTTTCTCCTGTATTCTCATACTCAATACACACACACACACACTGTGTCTAGTCTAGTCTGCAGTGTGTCAGCTGGTGTGTCCCGCGGGGCTTATAAAAGTTCCATTAACATGGCCTTGCTCATTGGTCCTGACAGCTAGATCAATTAGGCCCCTCCCCCACTGACCCCTGGGCCGCTCTGACAGAGAGGTCACACACGATGGATCACTGGGCCAGCACATAGTGCATAGTCTATATCTCTCTCTCTGTCTTCTCTCACCCTCTCTGTCTTTCTCTCTCTCTTTCTCTCCCTCACCCTCTCTCTCTCTCTCTCTCTTTCTTCCTCTTTCTCGCTCCTCCTCTCTCTGTCTCTCTCTTTCTCTCTCTGTTTCCCTCTCTCGCTGCCTCTTTGTTCTCTCTCTCTCTCTCTCTCTCTCTCTCTCTCTCTCCTACCACACAGGGCTGTACTACTACTGAACTACAGTCTCTCTCTCTCTCTCTCTCTCTCTCTCTCTCTCTCTCTCTCTCTCTCTCTCTCTCTCTCTCTCTCCATGTAAAAGCTGGCAGCAGGTCGATATCAGTGTGCAGGTGTTCAGTGGTTGTAACGTCACACGGCAGCACTGTGCTTCACCTGAGACACACACAGATCTTATCCACCTGTTTTCAGCAGAACACACGCTATTCCTGTCTGTGTATGTGTGTGTGTGTGTGTTTGTGTGTGTGTGTGTGTGTGTGTGTGTGTGCGTGCGTTAGGAAGATAGGGAGAGCCAGAGAGAGATCATAAATTCTGCAGTTAGCTCTACCTTCTGAGGCATGTGCCCTTTGGAGTGAACGAGGTAGCAGGCACCTCGTACTCCCAGTTCAGCGAGGGCAGAGCCCAGAGGTATCTAAGTCCACATCTCCATGTGTCCTGGAGACCTGTAGAGGGTAGAGGTGGAGGGATCGGTCAGGGACAGGACCAGGGGGTAAAGTGAGACTGAGAGGGGGGTGGTCAGACAGGACCAGGGGGAAAGTGACGGGGTAGAGGGGAGGGATCGGTCAGGGACAGGACCAGGGGGAAAGTGGAGACCTGTAGGGGTAGAGTGGGGGATCGGTCAGGCGGACAGGGGAGTGGAGACCTGTGAGGGAGGGGAGGGATCGGTCAGGGACAGGACCAGGGGAAAGTGGCGAGGGGAGAATTTCAGGGACAGGACCAGGGGGTAAAGTGGAGACCTGTAGAGGGTAGAGGTGGAGGGATCGGTCAGGGACCGGTCAGGGACAGGACCAGGGACAGGACCAGGGACAGGACCAGGGGGTAAAGTGGAGACATGTAGAGGGTAGAGGTGGAGGGACAGGACCAGGGGACGGGACTAATGAGCTAGAAGCAGGAAAGCTAGGGGTCAGGATGGACAGTGTCTAGTGGTTTGTGTTGTGATCCTGTAGGAGGGGGTGGAGAGGTTCATGCACTTTAGACAGTACTGTCTCTAATCCCCTGGCTGCCTTACCTCTGTCTAGAGCTCTGTTGGGGGGGTTGAGAGGCTAAGATGAACCATAATAGCAGTGGTTAAGGAGGAACAGGGGGGGGGAAATTGGTTAAGAAAAATCATAAGAAGAATAGCTAGTGAGTTAGAGGAGAAAGAAGCGAGGAGGATGGATAGAGGGAGAGGAGGAGGGAGACAGGTTAACAGTAGTGTCAGGTCCGGGGAGACTTGGCGCAGGTCTAATGATGTCCGTGGGCCTAATTGAATATTGACGTTGGGCATCCGAGGCTAAATGGGCTCAGTCTGACTGGCTGCCGCAACTCGAAACCCTTTCACCGGTTGATTCAACACAGGATCGTTAGGATCCTGTTACTATGGTAACAAGCTTTCGTCTTTAGTCTTTGTAATGTGATTTAGTCGTACCTCCTTCCTGGTGCCATCCTGTTTTTGGAAAAGGCTAAATGATACAACTCTTATCAAAGAGACAGTCTTACACATAGAGGAATGTACAGAACATAGAAGAGAAACAGATCGCTAGTGATCAACACGGAGACCTAGTACCACTCATAATGTGGTATTGTCCACATCATTTTGTTAAGACCCATTCAAAGTAGCTGTTTGGTTTACAGTCAGCCATCGGCTTTGTCTGAGGAAAACACTAAGAGCACCTACCATTCTTCCTTTTGTGTTTATGGAAGAGCACATGACCTCCCTGTTTAGAGGACAACCACATGATGCACCTCTCATGAAAGAGACAGGGTTATAGTGGAATATGAGACACATGCAGGTAAAGATAGACCTGTCTGGGTTTAGGTGGAGCTGACACATCACTCATCAGCAGTGATGGGGGAGAAAATCCAAACAGTTACATATCAGGATATTCTTTTTGATTATATATCATATCGTTTTGACAATAGCACAATATTATTTTTGTGCTAGTTGGCTGTACCTGCGCCAAAACTCCACAATTTTATCTTCATAGCTTGTTCTCCGTCTTCTTTTTAAATAGGGAGGCAATTTGTTTACAGCACATTTATTTACGACGGGGTCAAAACTCGTTTTCTCATGCTCTCTCTTGTCCCTCTGCAGCAGACATATGGTGAGCAATATGTTTGGAATATTGAATCGCAATAAAATCACAGTATCGAATCGCAATACTTATAGGGTCGTGAGAATCGCGAGAATTGCAATACATATCGTATCGGCACCTAAGTATTGTGATAATATGGTATGGTGAGGTCCCTGGCAACTCCCAGCCCTACTCATCAGGTCTCTAAGCATTATTACTCTGAGTTAGTCCCAGGTTGTTGTTGTTTTACACATCACAGTCCTGGCTCTGTGAGCCTCTACCACTTCTCATTTTGTATGTCGTTGTGTTTTTGGAAGAGAAATGTGATTGTTATTTGGAGTGTTTCAGGTTTGAACTCACTGGGCTGAAGCGTGCAGGTTTCTCCTCTTTGTTTGTGGTCTATTTCTGTGATCCTGATCTGGCTCCTCTGGTGCCCGCCTCCAGACGCTCTCCGCCATTACCACGGTGACGTTCTCCAGATGGCGAGCGACAAGGCGAGACTCAGCCCAGAATCTAGTCTGATCGCAGGGGACATGCATAACACACATACAGTGGGGAAAAAAAGTATTTAGTCAGCCACCAATTGTGCAAGTTCTCCCACTTAAAAAGATGAGAGAGGCCTGTAATTTTCATCATAGGTACACGTCAACTATGACAGACAAATTGAGAAAAAAAATTCCAGAAAATCACATTGTAGGATTTTTAATGAATTTATTTGCAAATTATGGTGCAAAATAAGTATTTGGTCACCTACAAACAAGCAAGATTTCTTGCTCTCACAGACCTGTAACTTCTTCTTTAAGAGGCTCCTCTGTCCTCCACTCGTTACCTGTATTAATGGCACCTGTTTGAACTTGTTATCAGTAAAAAAGACACCTGTCCACAACCTCAAACAGTCACACTCCAAACTCCACTATGGCCAAGACCAAAGAGCTGTCAAAGGACACCAGAAACAAAACTGTAGACCTGCACCAGGCTGGGAAGACTGAATCTACAATAGGTAAGCAGCTTGGTTTGAAGAAATCAACTGTGGGAGCAATTATTAGGAAATGGAAGACATACAAGACCACTGATAATCTCCCTCGATCTGGGGCTCCACGCAAGATCTCACCCCGTGGGGTCAAAATGATCACAAGAACGGTGAGCAAAAATCCCAGAACCACACGGGGGGACCTAGTGAATGACCTGCAGAGAGCTGGGACCAAAGTAACAAAGCCTACCATCAGTAACACACTACGCCGCCAGGGACTCAAATCCTGCAGTAACAGACGTGTCCCCCTGCTTAAGCCAGTACATGTCCAGGCCCGTCTGAAGTTTGCTAGAGTGCATTTGGATGATCCAGAAGAGGATTGGGAGAATGTCTCGTCGTGTTTGGAGGACAAAGAATGCTGAGTTGCATCCAAAGAACACCATACCTACTGTGAAGCATGGGGGTGGAAACATCATGCTTTGGGGCTGTTTTTCTGCAAAGGGACCAGGACGACTGATCCGTGTAAAGGAAAGAATGAATGGGGCCATGTATCGTGAGATTTTGAGTGAAAACCTCCTTCCACCAGCAAGGGCATTGAAGATGAAACGTGGCTGGGTCTTTCAGCATAACAATGATCCCAAACACACCGCCCGGGCAACGAAGGAGTGGCTTCGTAAGAAGCATTTCAAGGTCCTGGAGTGGCCTAGCCAGTCTCCAGATCTCAACCCCCTAGAAAATCTTTGGAGGGAGTTGAAAGTCTGTGTTGCCCAGCGACAGCCCCAAAACATCACTGCTCTAGAGGAGATCTGCATGGAGGAATGGGCCAAAATACCAGCAACAGTGTGTAAAAACCTTGTGAAGACTTACAGAAAACGTTTGACCTGTGTCATTGCCAACAAAGGGTATATAACAAAGTATTGAGAAACTTTTGTTATTGACCAAATACTTATTTTCCACCATAATTTGCAAATACATTCATAAAAAATCCTACAATGTGATTTTCTGGATTTTCTTTTCTGATTTTGTCTGTCATAGTTGACGTGTACCTATGATGAAAATTACAGGCCTCTCTCATCTTTTTAAGAGGGAGAACTTGCACAATTGGTGGCTGACTAAATACTTTTTTCCCCACTGTACATGCAGGACTGTACAGATACACAGTAACCACTAGCTCAGTTACATAGGATACAATCACTGTTCTAGAACACCTGCAGACTGTGGCTCTGATACATGCTCTGTTCTAGAACACCTGCAGACTGTGGCTCTGATACATGCTCTGTTCTAGAACACCTGCAGACTGTGGCTCTGATACATGCTCTGTTCTAGAACACCTGCAGACTGTGGCTCTGATACATGCTCTGTTCTAGAACACCTGCAGACTGTGGCTCTGATACATGCTCTGTTCTAGAACACATGCAGACTGTGGCTCTGATACATGCTCTGTTCTAGAACACATGCAGACTTTGGCTCTGATACATGCTCTGTTCTAGAACACATGCAGACTGTGGCTCTAAAACATACTCTGTTCTAGAACACCTGCAGACTGTGGCTCTGATACATGCTCTGTTCTAGAACACCTGCAGACTGTGGCTCTGATACATACTCTGTTCTAGAACACATGCAGACTGTGGCTCTGATACATGCTCTGTTATAGAACACATGCAGACTGTGGCTCTGATACATGCTCTGTTCTAAAACACACGCAGACTGTGGCTCTGATACATGCTCTGTTCTAGAACACCTGCAGACTGTGGCTCTAAAACATACTCTGTTCTAGAACACCTGCAGACTGTGGCTCTGATACATGCTCTGTTCTAGAACACCTGCAGACTGTGGCTCTAAAACATACTCTGTTCTAGAACACCTGCAGACTGTGGCTCTGATACGTGCTCTGTTCTAGAACACCTGCAGACTGTGGCTCTGATACATGCTCTGTTCTAGAACACCTGCAGACTGTGGCTCTGATACATGCTCTGTTCTAGAACACATGCAGACTGTGGCTCTGATACATGCTCTGTTCTAGAACACATGCAGACTGTGGCTCTAAAACATACTCTGTTCTAGAACACCTGCAGACTGGCTCTGATACATGCTCTGTTCTAGAACACCTGCAGACTGTGGCTCTAAAACATACTCTGTTCTAGAACACCTGCAGACTGTGGCTCTGATACGTGCTCTGTTCTAGAACACCTGCAGACTGTGGCTCTAAAACATACTCTGTTCTAGAACACCTGCAGACTGTGGCTCTGATACATGCTCTGTTCTAGAACACATGCAGACTGTGGCTCTGATACATACTGTGTTCTATAACACATGCAGACTGTGGCTCTGATACATGCTCTGTTCTAGAACACCTGCAGACTGTGGCTCTAAAACATACTCTGTTCTAGAACACCTGCAGACTGTGGCTCTGATACGTGCTCTGTTCTAGAACACCTGCAGACTGTGGCTCTGATACATGCTCTGTTCTAGAACACATGCAGACTGTGGCTCTGATACATGCTCTGTTCTAGAACACATGCAGACTGTGGCTCTGATACATACTCTGTTCTAGAACACATGCAGACTGTGGCTCTGATACATGCTCTGTTCTAGAACACCTGCAGACTGTGGCTCTTAAACATACTCTGTTCTAGAACACCTGCAGACTGTGGCTCTGATACATACTCTGTTCTAGAATACCTGCAGACTGTGGCTCTGATACATGCTCTATTCTAGAACACCTGCAGACTGTGGCTCTGATACATACTCTGTTCTAGAACACATGCAGACTGTGGCTCTGATACATGCTCTTTTCTAGAACACATGCAGACTGTGGCTCTAAAACATACTCTGTTCTAGAACACATGCAGACTGTGGCTTTGATTCAAACACACGCAATTTTTCTCTTTCTCTTTCTCACACACACACAAACACACACACACAAACACACACACACACACTGCAGTACAGTATAAAAAATGTGTGTGTCATAGGGTGCACAGGAAACAATCTCTCCTTTATGTGACCGGGATGTCATTAATCTTTATGGAGGTTAACAAATGTGCTCGCATGGAAGGTATATTTCATACCCCGACGGCCCACAATGAGGCCATTGTAGCGCTGCCCGCTCTAACTCCAAACTCCCTTCATTCAGTGCGTGTGTGTGTGTGTGTGTTTGGTTGGATTCAAAACTGCACCTCAAGTCAAGGTTTGAGTTTCTTCTCTCAGAGTCATGTGTTTGTGTGTGGAAATGTATGTGAAACACGGATGAAAACATTGTCCGACGCTGTTTTTTTGGTTACAGGAAGCCGCTATTTCTTTTGTGAACAGGAAGACGTATGCATATGTAAAAAAAATCAAGGTTTGCCTGAATTGCTATTACTCATTACAGGCCCAGAGAAATTGTCTGGTTGCATTTCTGTCGGTAGCAGAGTCCAAAACCCTGCAACGATGTGATTCCATGCTTTCAAGGATCTCTCTCTCTCTGTCTCTGTCTCTTTCTCTCTGTCTCTCTCCCTCTCTTTCTCTCTCTCTCTCTCTCTCTCTCTCTCTCTCTCTCTCTCTCTCTCTCTCTCTCTCTCTCGTCTCTCTCTCTCTCTCTCTCTCTCTCTCTCTCTCTCTCTCTCTCTCTCTCTCTCTCTCTCTCTCTCTCTCTCTCTCTCTCTCTCTCTCTCTCTCTCTCTCTCTCTCTCTCTCTCTCTCTCTCTCTCTCTCTCTCTCTCTCTCTCTCTCTCTCTCGCTCTCTCTCGCTCTCTCTCTCTCTCTCTCTCTCTCTCTCTCGCGCTCTCTCTCTCTCTGCTCTCTCGCCTCTGCTCTCTCGCTCTCTCGCTCGCCTCTGCTCTCTCGCTCTCTCGCTCTCTCTCTCTCTCTCTCTCTCTCTCTCTCAGGGCAGTATTTCTAACAGGGAAGTGGCAAGTCTTCCCACTAATCCATTAGACTTCCATTAGCTCAGATGTATGTGATTAGTTCTAATTAATCAGTTAAGCCTGCAGCTGTCACTCCTCCCTGCCCGCTCCTCACATTTCATTTTTACCCTCATTTTTCAGCTCGCCACTGAGCGAGAAAAGCGAGTGAACGAAAAAAAACGAACTAGTGCCAGGTTCTAGGGAGCTGTTTCATTTGTGTCAGACCTCGACGGCGCTCGATAGTCATGGGGAGGCCATCCCTCACTGTAATGAAGCCTATTGATGTTTTTTAGGGTTTTGATTTCCCCCTGGTGAAATACGATACACAACGCTGCTAACTGAGTCAAAACAGCTACCACCTCTCCCTCTCTCTCTGTTCGCTACACTAGCTCCCTGCTCTAACAAGAACGGTGAAAACCAGATGACTAAAGTCTTGTTTGTTGTGGTGCTTTATGAAGTATAGTCTACCTGTGTTTTGGACAGCCATTTCCAAGATCAATGTGTAAAACGTAGCTGTGAATGTGCTGCACTACAGACTCTTAGTAGAATAGAATCACTGTAAGAAATAGTTTTTTGTCTGTGCAGCTAGGAGTTCATATTAACCCACTGAGATCCTGTGTCAGATGATCCTGTCTCTTCCTCTCTTCCCATCCATCGCCTCTCCCATCTCTTACCTTCCCTCTGTTCCCTTCATTTCTTCATCTGTTTGTACCCGTGTCCCTCCATCCCTCGCTCATTGTCAGACGAGGCCGGGGGTCCTTTGTCTGTGTATGGGTAGGCTGAGACAGTGGCTGTAACTATTAGATCCACTCTGCTGAGGAGGGCCATCTGATGTCAGTCACACTGCTTCAGTCTGGGAGGGTTAGATCCACTCTGCCTGAGGAGGGCCATCTGATGTCAGTCACACTGCTTCAGTCTGGGAGGGTTAGATCCACTCTGCTGAGGAGGGCCATCTGATGTCAGTCACACTGCTTCAGTCTGGGATGGTTAGATCCACTCTGCTGAGGAGGGCCATCTGATGTCAGTCACACTGCTTCAGTCTGGGAGGGTTAGATCCACTCTGCCTGAGGAGGGCCATCTGATGTCAGTCACACTGCTTCAGTCTGGGAGGGTTAGATCCACTCTGCTGAGGAGGGCCATCTGATGTCAGTCACACTGCTTCAGTCTGGGAGGGTTAGATCCACTCTGCCTGAGGAGGGCCATCTGATGTCAGTCACACTGCTTCAGTCTGGGAGGGTTAGATCCACTCTGCCTGAGGAGGGCCATCTGATGTCAGTCACACTGCTTCAGTCTGGGAGGGTTAGATCCACTCTGCTGAGGAGGGCCATCTGATGTCAGTCACACTGCTTCAGTCTGGGAGGGTTAGATCCACTCTGCTGAGGATGGCCATCTGATGTCAGTCACACTGCTTCAGTCTGGGAGGGTTAGATCCACTCTGCTGAGGAGGGCCATCTGATGTCAGTCACACTGCTTCAGTCTGGGATGGGGAGATCATACAGTCAGTTGGTGCCTAGTTTTTGGAAATTGTGTAAATTATTATGTGTGTGCCTGCCTGCCTGCGTGTGTGTGTGTGAAATGTGTTACACATTGGTTCTTGTTTTGGTGTAGGGTGTCAAATAGATGTGGTTATTGTAACATTATATTATTTAACTGTCTCCCTGTGTTAACTAACTGACAGGGCTTATTTAACTGTCTCCCTGTGTTAACTAACTGACAGGGCTTATTTCACTGTCTCCCTGTGTTAACTAACTGACAGGGCTTATTTCACTGTCTCCCTGTGTTAACTAACTGACAGGGCTTATTTTACTGTCTCCCTGTGTTAACTAACTGACAGGGCTTATTTTACTGTCTCCCTGTGTTAACTAACTGACAGGGCTTATTTTACTGTCTCCCTGTGTTAACTAACTGACAGGCTTATTTTACTGTCTCCCTGTGTTAACTAACTGACAGGGCTTATTTTACTGTCTCTGTCACGGTTCAGACAGACGACCAGAGGACCACAATTGCGTCACACCAGAAAGTTTATTAAACTTAAGGGAAAAGGGAAGTAGGGAGTGAATGAAGGCTCCAGGGGTAACAGGGATCCCGTCCAATGCGCTGGGTCTGTGCCCCCCCCAGTGGCAGCGATGCGTCCTATGAAGCCGGTGGTGGGTGGTCCAGAAGTCCTGGGGGGAGACACAGACACAACAGGGCGGAATGAAACCAGGCAGCAGTACAGTTCAAGGGAAATCCAAAATACGTAGTAGCAAGGCAGAAGGCTGGTCAGAGTTACCGGGATTGAAGAGTAGTCAGGAGTCGTAATGGCAGAAGCAGGTCTGGATCTCCTGAGGCAGAAGAGTATCAAAAAACAGGCAGGTCCGGGGGTCACAAAACCAGGGTGAGCCAGAAGCGCGAGCAAACAGGTTCCGGGTGTGAGCTTTGCAGACGATCTGACACCGGAGAGCTGAAAGACAGGGCCTTAAATACTGGGAGAGGTTAGTGGGTAATGCAGCGCAGCTGGCAGAGTAATTAGAGCCGAGCAGAGCAGGGACAGGTGGAGCTAGTTAGGCTGAGTAGAGAGAGGGAGGTGAGCAGAGTGGAAGATAGTGGAAACAAATTAAGGTGGTAACCCGGTGGAGTGAGAGGGCTCATGACAGAACCCCCCCAAGGGACGGCCCCAGAAGTCCCAAGAGCAACACCACGCCGGGCGGGAGGAGGGGAGCCGGAGGAGGGCTAGAACTCCTCCGAACGGTCCGAGTGAACGTCCTCATCCTCGGAGGAAGCCGGAGGGCCGTGGTCGGGAGATGGGACAGGTCCCGAGACAGGATCAGGCACAGGACAGGAAGCCGAGCGGGCCGGACGGTTAGGGACCCCTCTGGGGCGGCCCCTACGGATTGCAGGTTGATCAGGATGCCATTGGTGGAAGCGGTGATGAGGAGTCCTATCCACAATCCGACTAGCTGGCACCCAGGTCCTTTCCTCAGGTCCATAGCCCTCCCAGTCAATGAGGTACTGGGAGACCCCTACCCCTCCGTCTGGACCGAAGCAGGCGGCGGACGGTGTAAACCAGACCACCATCGGCGAGCCGTGGAGGAGGAGGACCAGGCGCAGCAGGGACCAGCGGACTCTCATGGATAGGCTTAATCTTAGACACATGGAAAGTGGGGGTGCACCCTCAGGGAATTAGGCAGTTGGAGCCGGACAGCAGTTGGGCTAATCACTCTTATGATAGGGAATGGGCCAATGAACCGAGGTGCCAGCTTCTGCGACTCCACCCTGAGTGGCAGGTTCTTCGATGACAACCACACCCTTTGACCAACATGGTAGGTGGGAGCAGGAATTCTCCGACGGTTGGCCCCGGTAGTGTAGCTGGCAACGGACCTGAGGAGTGTGGCTCGGGCTTGTGACCAGGTGCGGCGACATCGACGGGCAAAAGCAAGTGCAGATGGGCAAGTAACCTCCTCCTCCTGGCTGGCAAATAGAGGAGGCTGGTATCCATAAACACATTGGAAAGGGGACATACCGATGGCAGAGCAGGTCAGAGAATTGTGTGCGTACTCCACCCATGTCAATTGCTGCGACCAGGAGTGGGGGGTTGCGTGAAGTCATGCATCGCAGCGCCTTCTCGAGCTCCTGATTAGCCCGCTCTGACTGCCCATTGGATTGGGGATGGAATCCGGAAGTCAGACTGACTGTGGCTCCCAGCAGGTGACAGAACTCCTTCCAAAAGCGGAGGAGAATTGTGGACCACGGTCAGAAACAACATCCCTTGGCAGTCCGTGGATCCGGAAGACGTGTTCCAGGACCACCTGGGCGGTCTCCTTGGCGGTTGGGAGCTTGGGGAGGGAATGAAGTGTGCCATCTTGCTGAAACGGTCAACGATGGTGAGAATGACGGTCATGCCACTTGAAGGGGGCAGCCCCGTGACAAAGTCAAGGGCGATGTGAGACCAGGGACGTCTGGGCACAGGCAGGGGCTGCAGCAATCCGGCTGGGGGGCTGGCAGGACGACTTGTGTTGGTTGCAGATGGGGCAGGCTTGGACGAATTCCGTACATCCTTCCTCAGAGAGGGCCACCAGAACCTCTGGGCGAGCAGGTTGTAAGTGCGGGTGGAGCCAGGGTGACAAGCTAGGCGGGAGTCATGTCCCCACTGAATGACCTGGGACCTCAGGTCTTCGGGGACAAAAAGGCGGTCAGCTGGGCAAGTGCTGGGACCTGGCTGGTTACGGAGAGCCTCCAGCACCTGTTCCTCAACAGCCCAGGTCAGAGCTGCAACGATGCAGGGACTTGGCAGAATCGACACAGGGTCCTTGGAGGGGGTGTCATCCTTCTGGAATTGACGGGAGAGGGCGTCTGGCTTGGTGTTGCGTGATCCAGGCCGGTATGACAGAGTGAAATTAAACCTGGTGAAGAACAGGGCCCAGCGGGACTGCCTGGAGTTCAACCGTTTGGCCGTGCGGATGTACTCCAAGTTCTTATGATCGGTCCAAACGAGAAATGGAATGGTGGACCCCTCCAGCCAGTGACGCCACTCCTCCAAGGCAAGCTTCACAGCCAGCAGCTCACGGTTCCCTATGTCGTAATTGCACTCAGAGGGGGACAACCGACGTGAGAAAAAGGCACAGGGATGGAGCTTCCTATCCTCCGCAGCCCACTGAGAAATCACAGCCCCAACTCCCACATCCGAGGCGTCCACCTCCACAATGAATTGCCGGTCCACATCAGGCATCTGGAGGATGGGAGCGGAGGTGAACCTCACCTTGAGGGTACTGAAGGCTTTGTCGGCTGCTGGGGTCCAGGTGAAGGGTTGCTTGGTGCTGGTTAGAGCAGTGAGAGGGGCAGCAACGGTACTGTAGTTCCGGATAAACTTCCTATAGAAGTTAGCAAACCCCAGAAACTGTTGCAGCTTCTTTCTGTTCTCCGGAACTGGCCATGAAGTGACTGCTGATACTTTGGCAGGATCCATTTGGATACTTCCTTCTGCCACTATGTACCCCAGGAAGGCCACTGTCTTGACGTGAAACTCACATTTCTCTGCCTTGGCGTAGAGGGAATTCTCCAGAAGACGATGAAGGACTTGCTGGACATGGCGGGTGTGTTCAGACAGGTTTCTGGAGTAAATTAAGATGTCATCCAGGTAAACGAAGACAAACTTGTTTAACATGTCCCGCAGTACATCATTCACTAGAGCCTGGAACACAGCAGGAGCATTGGTGAGGCCAAAAGGCATAACCAGATACTCGTAGTGGCCTGTTGGTGTATTGAATGCGGTTTTCCATTCATCTCCCTCCCGGATCCGCACTAGGTGGTAAAGCGTTTCTGAGATCCAACTTGGTAAAAACAGTGGCTCCCTGGAGCAACTCAAAAGCAGAGGTGAGCAGAGGCAGAGGGTAACGGTTCTTCACTGTGATGTCGTTGAGTCCCCTGTAGTCGATGCAGGGGCGAAGAGATCCGTCCTTCTTCCCCACAAAGAAGAAGCCAGCACCAGCAGGAGATGAAGATGAACGGATTAATCCTGCGGACAGAGAGCCATTGATGTAGTCCTCCATGGACTTTCTTTCAGGAGCAGACAACGAATAAAGACGACCCCTTGGAGGAGCTGTTCCAGGGAGGAGGTCGATGGCACAGTCGTACGGTCGGTGAGGGGGCAGAGATGTGGCTCTTGCTTTGTTAAACACCTCTCTGAGACCATGGTAGCATTCTGGAACATTGGAGAGGTCAGGAGCGGAGTTAGTAGGTACTGGCCGAGGGGGTAGTGCGGCAGCAAGCAGGCAGGTTCGGTGGCAGTCCTCTCCCCACTCCCTGATCACCCCGGTCACCCAGTCGAGCTGAGGGTTGTGCCGGCGGAGCCATGGGTAACCCAGGATGAGGGGTTGGCCTGGAGAGGGGAGCAGGTGAAACTGGATAGTTTCTTGATGGTTTCCGGACAGACCCATCGAGACCGGGGCCGTGACATGAGTGACCGATCCGAGTAAGTGTCCGTCCAGTGCCCGGGCAGGAATAGGAGGTGTCAAAACGGAGGTTCTCCAGTCCCAGTTGGCGTGCCAGCTTGATGTCCATTATGTTGGCTTCGGGCGCCAGAATCCACCAGAGCAGCCAGGGTGTGAGTTGAGTCAGAGAGGCGGAGGTGAACTTGCAGCAGGGGTTTGCGGTCGGAGGACTGGATGGTCATTGAACTCAACCGGACTCCCCCTACGCCCGGTGAGCTTCGGCCCTTTAACGGGCAGGTTACCACACGATGTCCATCACCTCCACAATAGAGGCAGAGGTTTGAGGTGAAGGCGGCGCTGGCGCTCTGCAGGAGTGAGGGAGGCTCGCCCAATCTCCATAGGCTCAGACTGATCAAGCTGACCTGGGTGAGTGGCAGTAGATGACAGGAGCCCAGTCGGATCTCTCCGAATGCCGGTAGTAGGTGGACCTTGGCGCCCCCCCTCTCACGACGACGGGTCTGTATCCTTCTGTCGATCCTGACAGTCAGTGCGATGGCTTCATCAAGAGTGGAAGGCAGTTCATGGGAGACCAACTCGTCCTTGATATAGTCAGCCAAACTATGGAAGAACGCGTCCACCAACGATGGTGTGTTCCAAGAACTTCGTCTAGCCAGGGTTCGGAAGTCGATGGAATGGTCTGCGACTGTACGTCTGCCTTGTCGAATACTGAACAGTTCACAAGACGCCTCTGCGGTGGGTGAATCCAGGTCAAACACCTTCAGCATCTCCTCAGCAAACAGGTCGAAGGTTGCACATGCGGGGGTTTGACGTTCGAACTCTGCTGTTCCCCAGAGTCGAGCTCGGCCCGTCAGGTGAGTGATGGCATACCCAACTTTAGCCCCCTCCGTGGCGAAGGTCCTTGGCTGCAAGGAGAACTGAAGTCGGCAGCTAGTCAGGAATGGCCGGACCTGGGTTGAATCGCCGTTGAACCGCTCGGGGTTTCCAATCTTGGGTTCGGGCAGCGGCTGCAATGACCCGGGGCAGGTAACTCGGGGGCTGGGCTGGTGGGCAGACTGGCTGGGGTAAGGTTGGTGAGGAGTTGAATGATCATGGCGAGTTGTTGTTGCTGCTGCTGGAACTGCTGCTCATGCTCATCGGTTTCCATGTCGGGGAAAGTGTGCGCTGAGTCCATAATGGTCAGATCGTACTGTCACGGTTCAGACAGACGACCAGAGGACCACAATTGCGTCACACCAGAAAGTTTATTAAACTTAAGGGAAAAGGGAAGTAGGGAGTGAATGAAGGCTCCAGGGGTAACAGGGATCCCGTCCAATGCGCTGGGTCTGTGCCCCCCCAGTGGCAGCGATCGTCCTATGAAGCCGGTGGTGGGTGGTCCAGAAGTCCTGGGGGGGAGACACAGACACAACAGGGCGGAATGAAACCAGGCAGCAGTACAGTTCAAGGAAATCCAAAATACGTAGTAGCAAGGCAGAAGGCTGGTCAGAGTTACCGGGATTGAAGAGTAGTCAGGAGTCGTAATGGCAGAAGCAGGTCTGGATCTCCTGAGGCAGAAGAGTATCCAAAAAACAGGCAGGTCCGGGGTCACAAAACCAGGGTGAGCCAGAAGCGCGAGCAAACAGGTTCCGGGTGTGAGCTTTGCAGACGATCTGACACCGGAGAGCTGAAAGACAGGGCCTTAAATACTGGGAGAGGTTAGTGGGTAATGCAGCGCAGCTGGCAGAGTAATTAGAGCCGAGCAGAGCAGGGACAGGTGGAGCTAGTTAGGCTGAGTAGAGAGAGGGAGGTGAGCAGAGTGGAAGATAGTGGAAACAAATTAAGGTGGTAACCCGGTGGAGTGAGAGGGCTCATGACAGTCTCCCTGTGTTAACCAACTGACAGGGCTTATTTTACTGTCTCCCTGTGTTAACTAACTGACAAGGCTTATTTTTCACTGTCTCCCTGTGTTAACTAACTGACAGGGCTTATTTTACTGACTCCCTGCGTTAACTAACTGACAGCCGTTGTTGTGTCTGTGTCATTGCAGGAGCCCGTGGTTTAACGGCTGGGGGTTCAACCTGCCCAGGGGCCAGTCTCTGCTGGATAAATGGAACCAAGTCCCTGATGGCATTGACATCCTCATGACCCACTGCCCTCCCCTCGGTGAGTCGAATTAACCAATCACATTCACAACCCCCTCATCACCATGCCTAATGGGGCCGCCCCTCATTATTTAAATCCATCCGAATATATTACGTTAGGTTGCATGTGTATTACTTGATAGCTACCTATACATAACTAGCTACCTAGAATAAAATGTGTTTAAGAAAAATTCATTAAAAGTCTTAAAAAAGTGTTTACTTGATAGCTACCTATACAAAACTAGCTACCTAGAATAAAATGTGTTTAAGAAAAATTCATTAAAAGTCTTAAAAGCAATACAAATCCATTTGTACACTGCATCAGCTTTGCATAATCATCTCAGCCCTCCTCCCCTGCAGAGTTCTAACGTTCCCGACCACTCTGGTTCTAACGTTCCCGACCACTCTGGTTCTAACGTTCCCGACCACTCTGGTTCTAACGTTCCCGACCACTCTGGTTCTAACGTTCCCGACCACTCTGGTTCTAACGTTCCCGACCCCTCTGGTTCTAACGTTCCCCACCCCTCTGGTTCTAACGTTCCCCACCCCTCTGGTTCTAACGTTCCCGACCACTCTGGTTCTAACGTTCCCCACCCCTCTGGTTCTAATGTTCCCGACCACTCTGGTTCTAACGTTCCTGACCACTCTGGTTCTAACGTTCCCGACCACTCTGGTTCTAACGTTCCCGACCACTCTGGTTCTAACGTTCCCCACCCCTCTGGTTCTAACGTTCCCGACCACTCTGGTTCTAACGTTCCCGACCACTCTGGTTCTAACGTTCCCGACCCCTCTGGTTCTAACGTTCCCCACCCCTCTGGTTCTAACGTTCCCGACCACTCTGGTTCTAACGTTCCCGACCCCTCTGGTTCTAACGTTCCCCACCCCTCTGGTTCTAATGTTCCCGACCACTCTGGTTCTAACGTTCCTGACCACTCTGGTTCTAACGTTCCCGACCACTCTGGTTCTAACGTTCCCGACCCCTCTGGTTCTAACGTTCCCGACCCCTCTGGTTCTAACGTTCCCGACCACTCTGGTTCTAACGTTCCCGACCACTCTGGTTCTAACGTTCCTGACCACTCTGGTTCTAACGTTCCCGACCACTCTGGTTCTAACGTTCCCGACCCCTCTGGTTCTAACGTTCCCGACCCCTCTGGTTCTAACGTTCCCGACCACTCTGGTTCTAACGTTCCCGACCACTCTGGTTCTAACGTTCCCGACCCCTCTGGTTCTAACGTTCCCGACCCCTCTGGTTCTAACGTTCCCCACCCCTCTGGTTCTAACGTTCCCGACCACTCTGGTTCTAACGTTCCTGACCACTCTGGTTCTAACGTTCCCGACCACTCTGGTTCTAACGTTCCCGACCACTCTAGTTCTAATGTTCCCGACCACTCTGGTTCTAACGTTCCCGACCACTCTGGTTCTAATGTTCCCGACCACTCTAGTTCTAATGTTCCCGACCACTCTGGTTCTAACGTTCCCGAACACACTCTGGTTCTAATGTTCCCGACCACTCTGGTTCTATATTTGACAGTGGAACTTTGTTTACTCCCTCAGTAGAACATTATTTGGTTTTCTTTAGCTGTTTAGCTTCAGTTGTTTTCCTTAGTTGTAGAGCTTCAGTTGTTTTGCTTCAGTTGTTTTAGCTTCAGTTGTTGAGCTTCAGTTGATGAGCTTCAGTTTTTTAGCTTCAGTTGTTTTCCTTAGTTGTTTAGCTTCAGTGGTTGAGCTTCAGTTGATGAGCTTCAGTTGTTTAGCTTCAGTTGTTTTCCTTAGTTGTTGAGCTTCAGTTGTTGAGCTTCAGTTGTTTTAGCTTCAGTTGTTTAGCTTCAGTTGTTTAGCTTCAGTTGTTTAGCTTCAGTTGTTTAGCTTCAGTTGTTTTCCTTAGTTGTTTAGCTTCAGTTGTTGAGCTTCAGTTGTTGATCATCAGTTGTTGATCATCAGTTGTTGAGCTTCAGTTGTTGAGCTTCAGTTGTTCTTGTTCCTCTGTGTCTTTCTATTCTGTGTCTGGCATTATTGACTGATTTCCTTCCTCTCGCCTGCTACTGCTGCGGGTGCTGTTTGATTGCATGGAAACTCGATTTCGCACCAGTGTGACAGATGCAGGAAACGATTGGCTGGGGCTGAGCTAAGGCTGGGGCTAAGCTAAGGCTGGGGCTGGAGCTGGGGCTAAGCTAAGGCTGGGGCTGGAGCTGGGGCTAAGCTAAGGCTGGTGCTGGTGCTGGAGTAGGGATAAAGGGAGAAAGGGAGAGAGGAAGAGAGAGGGGTAGGACTGGGGATAAGACTTTACCTACGGAAAATAGAAAAGGTGCAAAGCTTTACCTAGTAACTATTGTGCTTAGTTATTGTTGCTGTCTTATGTAGGTTTGTTGTCTTTCTTGCGTGTTTGCAGGGTTCAGAGACTGGGTTCCTAAGGAGCTGCAGAGGGTGGGCTGTGTGGAGCTGCTCAACACGGTCCAGAGGAGGGTCCGACCCAAACTCCACGCCTTCGGAGGAATACATGAAGGTCAGTCAGGATCCCATATACACACACACCCTATTACGACCCAGGGTAGAAGTAGGGATGGATTAGAGAGAGAGAGAGAGAGAGAGAGAGAGAGAGAGATGGGTTGTTGTGGGTTTGTGTTCAATACTTTCTCCTGCTCAGAGTTTGGCCTTGAGTCATTACCAGGACTACACCACGGGGTGTTAGTGACAGTTAGGGACATTATGGATGTAAACATGGATGGGGGTGGTGGTGTTAGGGACATTATGGGGTAGACATCGATGGGGGTGGTGGTGTTAGGGGACATTATGGGGTAGACAGGGATGGGGTGGTGGTGTTAGGGACATGTATGGATGTAAACATGGATGGGGGTGGTGGTGTTAGGGACATTATGGGGTAGACAGCGATGGGGGTGGTGGTGTTAGGGACATTATGGGGTAGACAGGGATGGGGTGGTGGTGTTAGGGACATTATGGATGTAAACATGGATGGGGGTGGTGGTGTTAGGGACATTATGGGGTAGACAGGGATGGGGTGGTGGTGTTAGGGACATTATGGTGGTAGACAGGGATGGGGTGGTGGTGTTAGGGACATTATGGTGTAGACAGCGATGGGGGTGGTGGTGTTAGGGACATTATGGTGTAGACAGCGATGGGGTGGTGGTGTTGGGGACTGGGTAGGGGTAGACAGGGATGGAGGTGGTGGTGTTGGGGACTGGGTAGGGGTAGACAGGGATGGAGGTGGTGGTGTTGGGGACTGGGTAGGGGTAGACAGGGAAGGGGGTGGTGCTGTTGGGGACTGGGTAGGGGTAGACAGGGATGGAGGTGGTGGTGTTGGGGACTGGGTAGGGGTAGACAGGGATGAGGTGGTGGTGTTGGGGACTGGGTAGGGGTAGACAGGGATGGAGGTGGTGGTGTTGGGGACTGGGTAGGGGTAGACAGGGATGGAGGTGGTGGTGTTGGGGACTGGGTAGGGGTAGACAGGGATGGGGTGGTGGTGTTGGGGACTGGGTAGGGGTAGACAGGGATGGGGTGGTGGTGTTGGGGACTGGGTAGGGGTAGACAGGGATGGGGGTGGTGCTGTTGGGGACTGGGTAGGGGTAGACAGGGATGGAGGTGCTCACCAGATGAGACCTACAGTATACCTCCCAACCTCCTCTTTCTACCTCCTTCCTTCCTTTATGTTTTTATTAAAGGTGTAGAAATGAGGAGTTCAGAGGAGAGACAATTAAAGAAATCTCTCGGAAAGGAACGCACCCTGTGGGGTTTTGATTAGTCAGTTAGACAATACGGTTTCTCACTTCACGTCCAATGTTGATGATCCGTTGGACTTCCCCGTAGCGTGTGCTGATGATGCGTTCTCCCTCCACAGGGTATGGCATCATGACTGACGGCTGCACAACGTTCATCAACTCCTCCACGTGCACGGTCAGCTTCCAGCCCACCAATCCCCCAATCGTGTTCGACCTGCCCAACCCCTCCTCCAGCTCTTGAGAATGACCTCTGACCCAGAGGGTGAAGTGGGGGTGCGGGGGTTGTCGGCCAGAATAAACTACTTTTTTTTTTCTAACAAATAATGTCTAAATAGTTATACTAAGTGTTTCTCTCAAATATTGTTCTTTTGTAAGCTGTAAAGTGAAAAAGTGTGGGGAGGGTATAGGGTTAGGGGTGGGTGGGTGGGCAGGTAATAGGGTGCTGAGTGGTTATACAATCTAGCTATTGAAGAAAAAAGCAGTCGGATCTGTAAGATAAATGATGCTTTGTGAATTTGTACAATTTCATTAGTTTTTGGGGTTTGTGTTTGCTGGAAACATCGGTATTGGATGCCATTGTTGATTTTGAACGTCCTTGTTTTTTGTGTTCGGTTTCATTTTGTTTTCCTGGACAATTCTGCTTTCTGATTGGCTGACAGGGACGATGCCTTAAACTAGCTTTACCGTTCTCAGCTAGAGCCTCACTCTCTGCAAGCTCAGAGAAAGACCTTATTTATTGTTAACCCAATCAAACTACACCACACAGAGCAGGGAAAGAAATCTAGCAAATTATACGCTTGAGATAACTCTAACATCTACCATCTGCAATTCTGATACATGTGGAGAAAATAAAGTATGTATATTTATATAGATACTGTATTCATGTTGTAAAATATCTGTACTAAAAGTTGTTGGTTCAAAACATCCTTTTGGGATTTTCTTTCTTGTGTCTTTGCCTGGATTTGATTTAGCTTCTTCCTTTGCCACTCCCATCAAATGTTCTTCAAACGTTTCTTTAATGTTCATGTTTTACTCCCACTGTTAGGGTCTTTGAGTGCTATTGGGGGTGGAGGCTTTTGTTCCAGTCCAGCAGGAACACACATCACCCTATATAATGTAGTTGTTTATTTGATGGAGGTTTTTTAGTGCTGGGCTGGAACAAAAGCCTGCCCAGGACCAGAGTTGGAGGCCCCTAATGTAGAGGTTCATGGATGAGAGAGGAAATGTTTTTAGAGTTTAAGACTCAATATCCGACAGGTGGTGGGGTTGGTTTTCTTTTACAACACACCTGCCTAAAAAAGTTTTAGTTGTCCTTTCGATTGTAAATCTGATAGTATTTGTGTTTTTATAGCTTTCTTCTCATTTTGCACTGTGTGTAAATGCAATCTTGCTAGCACAAAATAATGTTGCCAAAACCTGTCTCAACTTTGCAACTGTAAATGCTCCTTTGCGCTCTGTTTTCTTTCTCTAGCTATTTGTCTCTTCTGTTTCTCTGGCTGGTAGTTTCTTCCTTGTAGGTCTGGTCTCTCTTTCTTTCAGTTCATTGTGATATATTTAGCTGCTTTTATATGCAAATAAAATTGCAAGATTTTTACTTAAGAAGCATTGTCTTGTTGTTGATCAATCATACAGTACTCCACCACGACTGGTATATCCTTAATTTGAAATCATAAAAAAATTTGCAATGTATAATCATGTGAGTATAAATAGCTTTAAATTGGTTTGAAGTCATTACTGGACAGCAGCTCTATTGTAAATTCTCCTGCCTTTTGAAGTGATTTGTGGTTTTATATTAAGGATGCTCAGTGTTTATCTGTCATTGTAGCTATTTTCTATCTGAAAGTTAATGTTGAATATGGTTATTTATTTTCTCACTGGAGAAACTGGATTCTGACGTTTGAAATGATAGAGGTTTACTTGGGTGAATCTATGCCCCTCCTAGGGTACTTTTAGACAGGACTTACATTTACATTACATTTACGTCATTTAGCAGACGCTCTTATCCAGAGCGACTTACAAATAGGTGCATTCACCTTATAGCCAGTGGGATCACCACTTCACAATGTTTTTTATTTTTTATTTTTTGTATTTTTGGGGGGTTGGGGTTGGGGTAAGGGGGTAGAAGGATTACTTTATCCTATCCCAGGTATTCCTTAAAGAGGTGGGGTTTCAAATGTCTCCGGAAGGTGGTGAGTGACTCCGCTGTCCTGGCGTCGTGAGGGAGCTTGTTCCACCATTGGGGTGCCAGAGCAGCGAACAGTTTTGACATTAGCTATAGAAATATCCATCCCCTTTCGATGTACAGAGAAACATACATTTACATTTACAATATATAAATGTTATCAATGAAACCCAGAATTGTTACAGGAAATACCATAATTCTCACAACCCCCAGTTTAGCTGCCAACAGAAGCTACAGTATATTATATGACACTTCTGCTTACTGTCAGACGTCCTGTGACAGTCCTGTGGGTGTTGTCTTTATGATGTTTGCCATGCCTGCTCTTAAGGACATCCACCATGGTTCAGCCAAGCAGCTCAGGGATTTGTGTGGGCTAGTAATGTATATAACCAAGCGGTCCGTCTTTATATTGTAATGCACCGTTACATAAAGATATGCAGGGTTTCATAGGGTTAATTGTTGTGGTTTATTTGGGTGTAGAGTTATGTATATCTGCTAAAGCTCTATCTCCTTCTAATCCTGTTCGGATCAGTTGGTGTGTTGAGGAGTGCCAGGTTATACATCAATACCCTGATCAGTTGAAGGGATGAGGAGTTATACATCAATACCCTGATCAGGTGAAGGGATGAGGAGTTATACATAAATACCCTGATCAGGTGAAGGGATGAGGAGTTATACATAAATACCCTGATCAGGTGAAGGGATGAGGAGTTATACATCAATACCCTGATCAGGTGAAGGGATGAGGAGTTATACATAAATACCCTGATCAGGTGAAGGGATGAGGAGTTATACATAAATACCCTGATCAGGTGAAGGGATGAGGAGTTATACATCAATACCCTGATCAGGTGAAGGGATGAGGAGTTATACATCAATACCCTGATCAGGTGAAGGGATGAGGAGTTATACATCAATACCCTGATCAGGTGAAGGGATGAGGAGTTATACATCAATACCCTGATCAGGTGAAGGGATGAGGAGTTATACATCAATACCCTGATCAGGTGAAGGGATGAGGAGTTATACATCAATACCCTGATCAGGTGAAGGGATGGGGGTTAGAGAGGGTAGAACAACAGAACAGCCTTCAGTCCTGGAGTCAAACCACAGGGCCTTGAAACAAAACCCTCCAATGCCAAAAATAAAAACTGTCAGAATCTCACAACCCCCTCACACACATACAGTCCCCTCTTCGCCTCTCTTTCCCCTCCCACCCCGGGAACATCAAAGCAGCCTAACCAATTATCTCGTCCCCCAAACGAGGAGCGCAACATCCCGCCCAGCATCGTCCCTCATTACCATAATCCAGGCTAATCATATTAGCATAGCGCTACAGATGAACGAATGAGCAAAGACCCACGTTGGGTCTGTTTGGACTAATGTCTACATTCTGTATGTCTGTGTGGGAGTGGGGAGAGCACATGGACACTTTTATGTATACTGTGTAAAGGCTCATGTAATGCGTGTTTTATTTTTTTCTATGGAGCTCAGAGCTTTAATGCCCACACAGTCTTTGTCTATAGAGGCAAGCTGCAGGCAAACATGCACCCACCGCCACGGGGCCTTTTGAAGTTCTTTAAAGGAAGTCGGAGGGGGGGGGGCATGATCCAACAGAAGCCACATGTGTACACAGTATACACACTAATCACCAAGCCACCATGCCGTGCACCAGGGCACATGTTGTCTCGTTCAATCACGCTGTGGGAAAGTAGGGCTGGGATTCAATCCGATCGCGCTTGTAGACAACGCAGCCTTTAAAGGCAATGTTACCGTGTTTGTGGAGATTGCGTTCAAGGTAAACGCTGCAGATGTCGGCTCAATTAGAAATTATCTTTAAATATCTAGCGCGGATCGGAATGATCCCAGCCTAAGTATGTTTTCTACCCTTACACACACACATGCACACACACATGCACCCCAAGGGTTTAGGTGAGACACACTTGTGTCCCCTCTCTTTAAGGAACATGCTGGCTCTCCATCAGAGGAAACATGTATTCACACTACAGCCCCTAAAACATCCTGTCCACACTCACACATACACTCCACCCGCATATGACAGAGAGCCTGTGGCAGGTGTTGAGGGGTGTGTGTGTGTGCACTCGTATGTGTGTCTCCATCACATGTTGTATTCTCTCTCTCTTTCCCTCCCTCTCTCTCTCTCTCTCTCTCTCTCTCTCTCTCTCTCTCTCTCTCTCTCTCTCTCTCTCTCTCTCTCTCTCTCTCTCTCTCTCTCTCTCTCTCTCTCTCTCTCTCTCTCTCTCTCCCTCCCTCTCCCCCTCTCCCTCCCCTCTCTCTCTCTCCCCCTCTCCCTCCCTCTCTCTCTCTTTCCCTCCCTCTCTCTCTCTCTCTCTCTCTCTCTCTCTCTCTCTCTCTCTCTCTCTCTCTCTCTCTCTCTCTCTCTCTCTCTCTCTCTCTCTCTCTCTCTCTCTCTCTCTCTCTCTCTCTCTCTCTCTCTCTCTCTCTCTCTCTCTCTCTCTCTCTCCCTCCTCTCTCTCTCTCTCTCTCTCTCTCTCTCTCTCTCTCTCTCTCTCTCTCTCTCTCTCTCTCTCTCTCTCTCTCTCTCTCTCTCTCTCTCTCTCTCTCTCTCCCTCCTCTCCCCCTCTCCCTCCCTCTCTCTCTCCCCCTCTCCCTCCCTCTCTCTCTCTCTCCCTCTCTCCCTCCCTCTCCCCTCCCTCCCTCCCTCCCTCCCCTCCCTCCCTCCCTTTCTGCTGTGTGTGTGTTCTTTATTGCTCTCCCAGATTACCAGCTTTATTCATTATCCTAGCCCTGGCAGCTGCTGTTGATATTGTCTATTTGTCAGGTTAGCCTTCGCCCCACTATGATGGATGAATACAGGGTGAGACACGGTGAAGGTCTTACACCCCGACCAACCCATCCACCAGGGTGTCAATGGTGTGGGGAGAGTGTGTGTGTGTGTGTGTGTGTGTGTGTGTGTGCGCAGGGGCGTCATGCACCCCAAAAATCTGAGGGGCCACAAAGTACGTGAGGATGTGTGTGTGTGTGTGCGTGCGTGTGTGTGTTAGAGAGAGGGAGAGAACTCTTACCCTGGTATCCCAGCTCTGCATGCAGTGTTTATGCCATCTTAATTGTCCCACCAGTGGTATTATTGTAACCTGGAGTTCATTTGGCACTGCTTGAGTCGCTGTGAAATCATTCACTGAATCAGATAGGGCTTTGTGCTTTCCATCGCCTCATCTCCCACATGTGGTACCAGTTATAAACTCTTTACAAGTGTTATTATTTGTATCGTTTCAATTTAGATTACGAGGTGACACCAAGAAGTTTGGAAAAGGAGCAGACAAAAGCTCTGGGTTGAAAGTTGAATTAAAGTGGCTTATTTCCTGTGTGAAAGTTGGCATGTTGTAAAATACTTAGAAATATCATAGATACAGTAAATAGACAGACAGACAGACAGACAGATAGATAGTGTCACGTTCGTTGATGAATGGGACGGACCAAGGCGCAGCGTGATATGCCAACATGTTTATTAAAAGAATAAACACAACGACAAAACAACAAACAAAATGAAACGTGAAGTCCAAGGCAGCACAACACAACCTACCTTAACTGGAACAAGATCCCACAACCCACTAGTGCCAATAGGCTGCCTAAGTATGGTCCCCAATCAGAGACAACGAGCGACAGCTGCCTCTGATTGGGAACCACACCGGCCAACATAGATCTAGACATACTAGAAAACCAACATAGAAATACACAACATAGAACATACACACCCTGACTCAACATATACGAGTCCCCTGAGTCAGGGCGTGACAGATAGATAGATCTCTCCGTCCCTTCCACCATCCAACGACACACGCTCAGGTAACAATGTATAATTACTACCTGGATCTAACTGGTATAACTGGCTATAATTAACATCATGTTGTTTTAATTGGAAATCTCAGCAGAGAGAAAAACCAAGCTTGAATCCAATTCTTCAGAATTTACCTTGTGGATGTCTTCTCAGCCTCTCTCTCTCTCTGTCTCTCTCTCTCTCTCTCTCTCTCTCTCTCTCTCTCTCTCTCTCTCTCTCTCTCTCTCTCTCTCTCTCTCTCTCTCTCTCTCTCTCTCTCTCTCTCTCTCTCTCTCTGTATGTCTCTCTCTCTCTCGCTCTCTCTCTCTGTCTGTCACTCTGTCCATCATATCTATCAGCGTTTCTCATTGATTAGTAGTGAGCTCCAGTAATACACTAATTACTGTTATTAGGTGCCATCGTCCTGTTATTCCCATGTACAGGTAGTCGTGGATGTTGCCTAGCTACATGCCAATCAACCTCCTTGACAACTGTATGTAAGGTGGCCATACACATCTCCTTTAACTGAGTCTACAAATGGTGCAATCTCCACATTAGCAAATTATGGAAAGTAGGTGTGACAAATGGCATTCATTTGTGGTGGCATTGACATGAAGGATAATTATGCCTATAGGAGTGTCCATAGAGTAGAGGTTATTCTGCACTTGACCTTGTGTTTTTCTCTGATGTTGGGGTGTACAGAAATAATCATCCTGCTTGTCCTTTAACGTATCAGCTAAAGCATTGACAGTTTATTGGCAGCTTTACCATTTGGCAATTAGAAGCCATAACAGTTTCCCCTTATAATTATCAATTTAGGACAGGGATGAACCTTGCGCCATAATCAAATCAAGCTTAATTTATACGGCACATTAAAGCTTTATTTATACGGCACATTAATCCCATACATGGAATGCAACACAATGTGCTTCACAGGAAAAAACAATGAAAAACAATGAAAATAAAAACTGAAATATTTACTACACAACAAATAAAATAATGATTAAAAAGCACCCCACGGAAAAGCAAAGCTAAAAAGGTGTGTTTTAAGATCTCTTTTAAAAATTTCCACAGTTTCAGACAGATAGATAGATAGATAGATAGACAGACAGACAGACAGACAGACAGACAGACAGACAGACAGACAGACAGACAGACAGACAGTCAGACAGACAGACAGACAGACCAGACAGACCAGACAGACATGAGCTGTATAAGGCCATAAATCAACAGGAAAACGCTCATCCAAATGCAGCGCTCCTAGTGGCCGGGGACTTTAATGCAGGGAAACTTAAATCCATTCTACCTAATTTCTACCAGCATGTTAAATGTGCAACCAGAGGGAAAAAAACTCTAGACCACCTTTACTCCACACACAGAGACGCATACAAAGCTCTCCCTCGCCCTCCATTTGGCAAATCTGACCATAACTCTATCCTCCTGATTCCTGCTTATAAGCAAAAACTAAAGCAGGAAGCACCAGTGACTCGGTTAATAAAAAAGTGGTCAGATGACGCAGATGCTAAGCTACAGGACTGTTTTGCTAGCACAGACTGGAATATGTTCCGGGATTCATTCGATGGCATTGAGGAGTACACCACATCAGTCACTGGCTTCATCAATAAGTGCATCGATGATGTCGTCCCCACAGTGACCGTACGTACATACCCCAACCAGAAGCCATGGATTACAGGAAACATCCGCACTGAGCTAAAGGGTAGAGCTGCCGCTTTCAAGGAGCGGGACTCTAACCCAGACGCTTATAAGAAATCCCGCTATGCCCTCCGACGAACCATCAAACAGGCAAAGAGTCAATACAGGACTAAGATTGAATCGTACTACACTGGCTCTGATGCTCGCCGGATGTGGCAGGGCTTGAAAACTATTACAGACTACAAAGGGAAGCACAGCCGCGAGCTGCCCAGTGACACAAGCCTACCAGACGAGCTAAACCACTTCTATGCTCGCCCGAGGCAAGCAACACTGAAGCATGCATGAGAGCACCAGCTGTTCCGGATGACTATGTGATCACGCTCTCCGTAGCCGATGTGAGTAAGACTTTTAAGCAGGTCAACATTCACAAGGCCGCAGGGCCAGACGGATTACCAGGACGTGTACTCCGAGCATGTGCTGACCAACTGGCAAGTGTCTTCACTGACATTTTCAACATGTCCCTGACTGAGTCTGTAGTACCAACATGTTTCAAGCAGACCACCATAGTCCCCGTGCCCAAGGACTCTAAGATAACCTACCTAATTGACTACCGACCCGTAGCACTGACGTCTGTAGCCATGAAGTGCTTTGAAAGGCTGGTCATGGCTCACATCAACAGCATTATCCCAGAAACCCTAGACCCACTCCAATTTGCATACCGCCCCAACAGATCCACAGATGATGCAATCTCTATTGCACTCCACACTGCCCTTTCCCACCTGGACAAGAGGAACACCTACGTGAGAATGCTATTCATTGACTACAGCTCAGTATTCAACACCATAGTGCCCTCAAAGCTCATCACTAAGCTAAGGATCCTGGGACTAAACACCTCCCTCTGCAACTGGATCCTGGACTTCCTGACGGGCCGCCCCCAGGTGGTAAGGGTAGGTAACAACACATCTGCCACACTGATCCTCAACACGGGGGCCCCTCAGGGGTGCGTGCTCAGTCCCCCTCCTGTACTCCCTGTTCACCCATGACTGCATGGCCAGGCACGACTCCAACACCATCATTAAGTTTGCCGACGACACAACAGTGGTAGGCCTGATCACCGACAACGATGAGACAGCCTATAGGGAGGAGGTCAGAGACCTGGCCGTGTGGTGCCAGGACAACAACCTCTCCCTCAAAGTGACCAAGACAAAGGAGATGATTGTGGACTACAGGAAAAAAAAGAGGACTGAGCACGCCCCCATTCTCATCGACGGGGCTGTAGTGGAACAGGTTGAGAGCTTCAAGTTCCTTGGTGTCCACATCACCAACGAACTATCATGGTCCAAACACACCAAGACAGTCGTGAAGAGGGCACGACAAAGCCTATTCCCCCTCAGGAGACTGAAAAGATTTGGCATGGGTCCTCAGATCCTCAAAAAATTCTACAGCTGCACCATCGAGAGCATCCTGACTGGTTGCATCACCACCTGGTATGGCAACTGCTTGGCCTCCGACCGCAAGGCACTACAGGGGCCAAGCTTCCTGCCATCCAGGACCTCTATACCAGGCGGTGTCAGAGGAAGGCCCTCAAAATTGTCAAAGACTCCAGCCACCCTAGTCATAGACTGTTCTCTCTGCTACCGCACGGCAAGCGGTACCGGAGTGCCAAGTCTAGGTCCAAAAGACTTCTCAACAGCTTCTACCCCCAAGCCATAAGACTCCTGAACAGCTAATCATGGCTACCCGGACTATTTGCACTGCCTCCCCACCCCATCCTTTTACGCTGCTGCTACTCTGTTAATTATTTATGCATAGTCACTTTAACTCTACCCACATGTACATATTACTTCAACTACCTCAACTAGCCGGTGCCCCCGCACATTGACTCTGCACCGGTACCCCCCTGTATATATAGCCTCCCTACTGTTATTTTATTTTACTTCTGCTCTTTTTTTCTCAACACTTTTTTTTTTTGTTTGTTTATTTTTACTTTTTTGTTAAAAATAAATGCACTGTTGGTTAAGGGCTGTAAGTAAGCATTTCACTGTAATGTCTGCACCTGTTGTATTCGGCGCATGTGGCCAATAAAATTTGTTTTGATTTGATTTGATTTGACACACCAGACAGACAGACAGACAGACAGACAGACAGACAGACAGAGACAGGATAGACAGACAGACCGGACAGACAGACCATAGACAGCATTGCAGTCCAGAGCACCCAGGCCTTAATTTATCCCATCTCTTCATGCTGATTAATTCAATTGGTCTTGTATTTTATTACTGTGTATTAATTACAATTATTAATGGTCTCAGCAGGACATGATGTCAGCCATATGGGAGGGCAGTATGGCTGTGTTGTCTGGAGAGGCTTTAGCCAACCGCCATGCCAACCGTGAGGTCATGAGGGCGCAGTGGGAAAAGCGGGAGGTTTGGCACCTGGTCCATGAAATAATACTTTCAGTGCTGCGTCATGGTCTGATTTAGTGTGCTAGGCCTATGAGAGAATGCCATGGAATATACGCCACGCCCGGACTGATCCACTGTATGAAGACTATGTTAAACATTTTATTCTGGACATAAATCATCTCGTATCAAGCCTGATTCTCAGGCATTCCAGACCATGGAGAGTGCGGCGATGTTTTAATGGCACGTGTTAATTCAGTGGATTTTTGTTTTGGCCCATGACAGCCCGAAGGCGCCAGAGTTTTGTGTCCCCAAACACACACACACACCAACAGATCCCTCAGCAGCTGCTGCGGGTTGACGCGGTTGGTGTCATCTCTGCTTAGCCCGGGAGTTAACGTGGGCCACTCGATATCAGATAACGCGTCACCTCTGGTCCTCTGGGCTCTGATGACAAAAGATCTGCGTCTCTCTCTGTGGTAGCTACTTCATTGAGGATGAAGCCCTACAGTTCTTTACCTAGCCTCTCTCCTCTCTGCGGTTCTCTCTGTGGTAGCTACTTCATTGAGGATGAAGCCCTACAGTTCTTTACCTAGCCTCTCTCCTCTCTGCGGTTCTCTCTGTGGTAGCTACTTCATTGAGGATGAAGCCCTACAGTTCTTTACCTAGCCTCTCTCCTCTCTGCGGTTCTCTCTGTGGTAGCTACTTCATTGAGGATGAAGCCCTACAGTTCTTTACCTAGCCTCTCTCCTCTCTGCGGTTCTCTCTGTGGTAGCTACTTCATTGAGGATGAAGCCCTACAGTTCTTTACCTAGCCTCTCTCCTCTCTGCGGTTCTCTCTGTGGTAGCTACTTCATTGAGGATGAAGCCCTACAGTTCTTTACCTAGCCTCTCTCCTCTCTGCGGTTCTCTCTGTGGTAGCTACTTCATTGAGGATGAAGCCCTACAGTTCTTTACCTAGCCTCTCTCCTCTCTGCGGTTCTCTCTGTGGTAGCTACTTCATTGAGGATGAAGCCCTACAGTTCTTTACCTAGCCTCTCTCCTCTCTGCGGTTCTCTCTGTGGTAGCTACTTCATTGAGGATGAAGCCCTACAGTTCTTTACCTAGCCTCTCTTCCTCTCTGCGGTTCTCTCTGTGGTAGCTACTTCATTGAGGATGAAGCCCTACAGTTCTTTACCTAGCCTCTCTCCCTCTCTGCGGTTCTCTCTGTGGTAGCTACTTCATTGAGGATGAAGCCCTACAGTTCTTTACCTAGCCTCTCTCCTCTCTGCGGTTCTCTCTGTGGTAGCTACTTCATTGAGGATGAAGCCCTACAGTTCTTTACCTAGCCTCTCTCCTCTCTGCGGTTCTCTCTGTGGTAGCTACTTCATTGAGGATGAAGCCCTACAGTTCTTTACCTAGCCTCTCTCCTCTCTGCGGTTCTCTCTGTGGTAGCTACTTCATTGAGGATGAAGCCCTACAGTTCTTTACCTAGCCTCTCTCCTCTCTGCGGTTCTCTCTGTGGTAGCTACTTCATTGAGGATGAAGCCCTACAGTTCTTTACCTAGCCTCTCTCCTCTCTGCGGTTCTCTCTGTGGTAGCTACTTCATTGAGGATGAAGCCCTACAGTTCTTTACCTAGCCTCTCTCCTCTCTGCGGTTCTCTCTGTGGTAGCTACTTCATTGAGGATGAAGCCCTACAGTTCTTTACCTAGCCTCTCTCCTCTCTGCGGTTCTCTCTGTGGTAGCTACTTCATTGAGGATGAAGCCCTACAGTTCTTTACCTAGCCTCTCTCCTCTCTGCGGTTCTCTCTGTGGTAGCTACTTCATTGAGGATGAAGCCCTACAGTTCTTTACCTAGCCTCTCTCCTCTCTGCGGTTCTCTCTGTGGTAGCTACTTCATTGAGGATGAAGCCCTACAGTTCTTTACCTAGCCTCTCTCCTCTCTGCGGTTCTCTCTGTGGTAGCTACTTCATTGAGGATGAAGCCCTACAGTTCTTTACCTAGCCTCTCTCCTCTCTGCGGTTCTCTCTGTGGTAGCTACTTCATTGAGGATGAAGCCCTACAGTTCTTTACCTAGCCTCTCTCCTCTCTGCGGTTCTCTCTGTGGTAGCTACTTCATTGAGGATGAAGCCCTACAGTTCTTTACCTAGCCTCTCTCCTCTCTGCGGTTCTCTCTGTGGTAGCTACTTCATTGAGGATGAAGCCCTACAGTTCTTTACCTAGCCTCTCTCCTCTCTGCGGTTCTCTCTGTGGTAGCTACTTCATTGAGGATGAAGCCCTACAGTTCTTTACCTAGCCTCTCTCCTCTCTGCGGTTCTCTCTGTGGTAGCTACTTCATTGAGGATGAAGCCCTACAGTTCTTTACCTAGCCTCTCTCCTCTCTGCGGTTCTCTCTGTGGTAGCTACTTCATTGAGGATGAAGCCCTACAGTTCTTTACCTAGCCTCTCTTCCTCTCTGCGGTTCTCTCTGTGGTAGCTACTTCATTGAGGATGAAGCCCTACAGTTCTTTACCTAGCCTCTCTCCTCTCTGCGGTTCTCTCTGTGGTAGCTACTTCATTGAGGATGAAGCCCTACAGTTCTTTACCTAGCCTCTCTCCTCTCTCTGCGGTTCTCTCTGTGGTAGCTACTTCATTGAGGATGAAGCCCTACAGTTCTTTACCTAGCCTCTCTCCTCTCTGCGGTTCTCTCTGTGGTAGCTACTTCATTGAGGATGAAGCCCTACAGTTCTTTACCTAGCCTCTCTCCTCTCTGCGGTTCTCTCTGTGGTAGCTACTTCATTGAGGATGAAGCCCTACAGTTCTTTACCTAGCCTCTCTCCTCTCTGCGGTTCTCTCCTGTCACAGTTAAACAACTCATTGACCGACCTTGGTTCAATTATTTGAAATCCATTTCCTTTTTTTTTTTTTTTTATGTGAGCTCAATGCACATACTGGGCTGCAGTTTCTCTAGAGATAAATCAGATCGATCAGGCCCGAACTGTGCGAAATAATAGGGAGTTGTGGTTTCCAACAGGCAAATATTCTACATAGTATAGAGCAGAAAACGTGGTAATTAACTATGACCATTATCCATTGCCCACTGTCACGCCCTGACTCAGGGGACGCTTAAATGTTGAGTCAGGGTGTGTATATTCTTTGTTGTGTGTTTTCTGTGTTTCGATCTAGTATGTGTAGATCTATGTTGGCCGGTGTGGTTCCCAATCAGAGGCAGCTGTAGCTCGTTGTCTCTGATTGGGGATCATACTTAGGCAGCCTATTGGCACTAGTGGGTTGTGGGATCTTGTTCCGTGTAAGGTATGTTGTGTGTTCTACCTTGGACTTCACGTTTTCGTTTCCGTTGTTTATTACGTTAATAAACATGTACGTATATCACGCTGCGCCTTGGTCTGACCCGTCATTCAACGAACGTGACACCCACACGTCTACTTGTCCGGTCTGTGTGGAGATTATTATACCTCAGTGGCGTGGAGCAGAAACAGAGATGGAGAGAGGAGAGAACAAGAGATCGAGATGTATGGAAAGCAGCTGCTTCGAGAGAGAGTTTCTACCTGAAAATACATCATCCAAGTGATTGCTAGCTGCTATTCAGCAGTCATAAAAGTATTCCTTATTTACTTTGAAGAAGTAGTAAAATAGTGATTTAGTCAGACAGCATAAACAACAGCTCTATAGAGATGAGATGACTTAATGAAATGATGAAGTCATCAAATAAAACAAACGTAATATACACAACAACTGAACTTTCTAAGTAAAGTCAAGTTAATAATGTGTTAAGCAGTAATGGGCAGTCACTACCTCATTTTATTCATTGTGGTATTCTGTGTTGTTACAGCATTCAACCCACATAATGCATAGTGCATTTAATGTAAAAAAAAAAAAAAAAGATTCGAAAACCGTGAATATTTTTTTATGATCGAACCGAAACCTAACCGACCTCTAAAAGCAGAAATCGCTCAGCACTATTACCTCTCTCCTCTCTGGTTCTCTACTGTCACAGTTGGTTACCTAGCCTCTCTCCTCTCTGGTTCTCTACTGTCACAGTTGGTTACCTAGCCTCTCTCCTCTCTGGTTCTCTACTGTCACAGTTGGTTATCTAGCCTCTCTCCTCTCTGGTTCTCTACTGTCACAGTTGGTTACCTAGCCTCTCTCCTCTCTGGTTCTCTACTGTCACAGTTGGTTATCTAGCCTCTCTCCTCTCTGGTTCTCTACTGTCACATTTGGTTATCTAGCCTCTCTCCTCTCTGGTTCTCTACTGTCACATTTGGTTATCTAGCCTCTCTCCTCTGGTTCTCTACTGTCACAGTTGGTTACCTAGCCTCTCTCCTCTCTGGTTCTCTACTGTCACAGTTGGTTACCTAGCCTCTCTCCTCTCTGGTTCTCCACTGTCACAGTTGGTTATCTAGCCTCTCTCCTCTCTGGTTCTCTACTGTCACGAGTGAATTTAAATGCGCCCTACCAGAGAATTTGAAATGTCTCTTCAGTCTCTGTTAACAGCACAAGGATGAGTAGTGCAGATGTTCAAGACAACATTGTTGTCCTAATCTTGAATGCAATACAAGTCTTCCACCCTCAAAATGGTGATTGTTTAGAACACCATTGAAGTGAAGCTGAGGGAGGGAGCAGGCTGTATAAGCGCACTATGGCCTCTGCCAAGAGGACTGGACTTTTCTGACACAGGACGCATCACACTTGCTCTGTAACTGCAGAGTCCAAAGTTCCAGTCCAGTGCAGTTGGGTTCCCCCTGAATCAGTGTAGTTTGGCAGGTGGATGAGGATTTATGTCAACACCAGAGGGTAACCGATACGCTGCCGTCACAAGAAATAAGGCCAGGGACAGACAGACAGACAGAGAGTACAGACTAGGAAAATAATCAGAGAAGGAGAGGAACGTGACAGAGAGACTGATCTGGGTCTGTTGTGGAGGTGTCTTACATGTTCGCCATCTGGTGAAACACCTAACATTGTTTTACATCAAGGCACAAAACCATCACAACCTTCCTATGGGTCTCTTTTCATTTGGGTTGTCACTGTCTCCTCTTCAAAACAGTGGTGGTTGTATAATGGGTTGTTTTTTCTTGGACAAATGTCTCAGTCTGTTTGCTTGAGTGGATCTCCTCCACTGTCAGTGTGTCAGATATGTGGAGGCGTAGGAGTCTACTGCATCAATTGCATCACTCTACACTGTACAATATCTACAGCAGTTGTACCACACTATCAGGTTTGTCACACTACCATTTATATCAACATGTTTTTCTCTAGAAACATGCATTTTTATGCAATGAAATGCTGATGTAAGCGTATCAAATGTCTCAGAGGTTCACGGTTCTTGTTTCCAGTCATAGCACTGCAGAACACGCTGACGCAGTCATAGACCTAGCACTCAGGTAAATCCAAGGCTCCTGCAAGGCTACCTACTTAGTTACTTACTTAGTGAGGTAAATCTACCACTCATTCACCATCCTGACAGTACCAGCAGAAACGTCCACCGCACAGCCTAGTAATAACCTAGACCAATCCTTATTAAGTGTCACAACTAGGGTTGCAAAATTCCAGGAACTTTCAATAAATTCCTTGGATTTCCAGAAATCCTGTTTGGAGGATTTCAGATTTCCTGTTTATTCCCTCCTGATTCCGGGAATCCTCCAACCGGGATTTCTGGAAAACCAGGGAATGTATTGAAAGTTCCCAGAATTGTGCAACCCTAGTCACAACGGCACAAAGATGTGTATTAATTGCTTTTCCACACGCGTTCTCCGTGCCACCTCAGATGTCTGGGAGTCGGGGTGGTGGCGATGCGAAAGGTTACCGTTGACTTAGAGTGCCACTCCCCCGCATGTCGTCATCACTCCCCCTCGCCGCGGGGTCGAGGGTTGATTCATTTAATTAGCAGTAATTTATTTTCCGTGTGGCACCGCGTAGGTGCAGGGCCCCTTTTAATTGAATGACCTTCTGCGTAATTACTGTCATTGTGAACGTGAGAGGACAGCGGGGACGACTCTCATTTAATTCTCTCTCTCTATCTCGATCTATTTATCTATCTCTCTCTCTCTCTCTGCCTCTAGAGCCAGGGAAAGGTTATTGAGTCTTTGCTGCAATGCTTCTCTGTTTCTCTGAAGTTCATAAACATACTGAGCACTGAGTACTAATGTCTGTCTGCCTGTCTGTCTGTCTGTCTGAGGACAGGCGTCTGTCTGTCTGTCTGTCTGTCTGTCTGTCTGTCTGACTGTCTGTCTGTCTGTCTGTCTGTCTGTCTGTCTGTCTGTCTGTCTGTCTGTCTGTCTGTCTGTCTGTCTGAGGACACTATATTCTGGGTCACAGTGGGTTTTACTCTAGAAAAATAATCAGAGATAGTGTGTGTGTGCGTTTTGCATGCATTTCAGATCTGTGTGTGTGTGTGTGTGTGTGTGTGTGTGTGTGTGTGTGTGTGTGTGTGTGTGTGTAGTTGATTCTAATCTGTGGAAGATGTCATGTTCCTTTTGTTCTCTGACTAATTAAATCACGGCTAATCACGGAGAGGAAGCGAGGGAAGAGACAGAGGGACAAAACGAGAGTCTGTTACTAAGTCTGTCTCAGTATAATGCTGTTACTAAGACTGTCTCAGTATAATGCTGTTACTAAGACTCTCAGTATAATGCTGTTACTAAGAATGTCTCAGTATAATGCTGTTACTAAGACTGTCTCAGTATAATGTTGTTACTAAGACTGTCTCAGTATAATGCTGTTACTAAGACTGTCTCAGTATAATGCTGTTACTAAGACTATCTCAGTATAATGCTGTTACTAAGACTGTCTCAGTATAATGTTGTTACTAAGACTGTCTCAGTATAATACTGTTACTAAGACTGTCTCAGTATAATGCTGTTACTAAGACTGTCTCAGTGTAATGTTGTTACTAAGACTGTCCCAGTATAATGCTGTTACTTAGACTGTCTCAGTATAATGCTGTTACTAAGACTGTCCCAGTATAATGCTGTTACTAAGACTGTCTCAGTATAATGTTGTTACTAAGACTGTCTCAGTATAATGCTGTTACTAAGACTGTCTCAGTATAATGCTGTTACTAAGACTGTCTCAGTATAATGCTGTTACTAAGACTGTCTCAGTATAATGCTGTTACTAAGACTGTCTCAGTATAATGTTGTTACTAAGACTGTCTCAGTATAATGCTGTTACTAAGACTGTCTCAGTATAATGCTGTTACTAAGACTGTCTCAGTATAATGTTGTTACTAAGACTGTCTCAGTATAATGCTGTTACTAAGACTGTCTCAGTATAATGCTGTTACTAAGATTGTCTCAGTATAATGCTGTTACTAAGTCTGTCTTAGTATAATGCTGTTACTAAGACTGTCTCAGTATATAAACTGTTACTAAGACTGTCTCAGTATAATGCTGTTACTAAGACTGTCTCAGTATAATGTTGTTACTAAGACTGTCTCAGTATAATGCTGTTACTAAGACTGTCTCAGTATAATGCTGTTACTAAGACTGTCTCAGTATAATGCTGTTACTAAGACTGTCTCAGTATAATGCTGTTACTAAGACTGTCTCAGTATAATACTGTTACTAAGACTGTCTCAGTATAATGCTGTTACTAAGACTGTCTCAGTGTAATGTTGTTACTAAGACTGTCTCAGTATAATGCTGTTACTAAGACTGTCTCAGTATAATGCTGTTACTAAGACTGTCTCAGTATAATGCTGTTACTAAGACTGTCTCAGTATAATGCTGTTACTAAGACTGTCTCAGTATAATGCTGTTACTAAGACTGTCTCAGTATAATGCTGTTACTAAGACTGTCTCAGTATAATGCTGTTACTAAGACTGTCTCAGTATAATGCTGTTACTAAGACTGTCTCAGTATAATGCTGTTACTAAGACTGTCTCAGTATAATGCTGTTACTAAGACTGTCTCAGTATAATGCTGTTACTAAGACTGTCTCAGTATAATGCTGTTACTAAGACTGTCTCAGTATAATGCTGTTACTAAGACTGTCTCAGTATAATGCTGTTACTAAGACTGTCTCAGTATAATGCTGTTACTAAGACTGTCTTAGTATAATGCTGTTACTAAGACTGTCTCAGTATATAAACTGTTACTAAGACTGTCTCAGTATAATACTGTTACTAAGACTGTCTCAGTATAATGCTGTTACTAAGACTGTCTCAGTATAATGCTGTTACTAAGACTGTCTCAGTATAATGCTGTTACTAAGACTGTCTCAGTATATAAACTGTTACTAAGACTGTCTCAGTATAATACTGTTACTAAGACTGTCTCAGTATAATACTGTTACTAAGACTGTCTCAGTATAATGCTGTTACTAAGACTGTCTCAGTATAATGCTGTTAAGACTGTCTCAGTATAATGCTGTTACTAAGAATGTCTCAGTATAATGCTTTTACTAAGACTTTCTCAGTATAATGCTGTTACTAAGACTGTCTCAGTATAATGCTGTTACTAAGACTGTCTCAGTATAATGCTGTTACTAAGACTGTCTCAGTATAATGCTGTTACTAAGACTGTCTCAGTATAATGCTGTTAAGATTGTCTCAGTATAATACTGTTACTAAGACTGTCTCAGTATAATGCTTTTACTAAGACTGTCTCAGTATAATGCTGTTAAGACTGTCTCAGTATAATGATGTTACTAAGACTGTCTCAGTATAATGCTGTTACTAAGACTGTCTCAGTATAATGCTTTTACTAAGACTTTCTCAGTATAATGCTGTTACTAAGACTGTCTCAGTATAATGCTGTTACTAAGATTGTCTCAGTATAATGCTGTTACTAAGACTGTTTCAGTATAATGCTGTTAAGACTGTCTCAGTATAATGCTGTTAAGACTGTCTCAGTATAATGCTGTTACTAAGACTGTCTCAGTATAATGCTGTTACTAAGACTGTCTCAGTATAATACTGTTACTAAGATTGTCTCAGTATAATACTGTTACTAAGACTGTCTCAGTATAATGCTGTTAAGACTGTCTCAGTATAATGCTGTTAAGACTGTCTCAGTATAATACTGTTACTAAGATTGTCTCAGTATAATGCTGTTACTAAGATTGTCTCAGTATAATACTGTTACTAAGATTGTCTCAGTATAATACTGTTACTAAGATTGTCTCAGTATAATACTGTTACTAAGACTGTCTCAGTATAATGCTGTTAAGACTGTCTCAGTATAATGCTGTTAAGACTGTCTCAGTATAATACTGTTACTAAGATTGTCTCAGTATAATGCTGTTACTAAGATTGTCTCAGTATAATACTGTTACTAAGATTGTCTCAGTATAATACTGTTACTAAGACTGTCTCAGTATAATGCTGTTAAGACTGTCTCAGTATAATGCTGTTAAGACTGTCTCAGTATAATACTGTTACTAAGATTGTCTCAGTATAATGCTGTTACTAAGATTGTCTCAGTATAATGCTGTTACTAAGACTGTCTCAGTATAATGCTGTTACTAAGACTGTCTCAGTATAATGCTGTTACTAAGACTGTTTCAGTATAATGCTGTTACTAAGACTGTCTCAGTATAATGCTGTTACTAAGACTGTCTCAGTATAATGCTGTTACTAAGACTGTCTCAGTATAATGCTGTTACTAAGACTGTCTCAGTATAATGCTGTTACTAATACTGTCTCAGTATAATGCTGTTACTAAGACTGTCTCAGTATAATGCTGTTACTAAGACTGTCTCAGTATAATGCTGTTACTAAGACTGTCTCAGTATAATGCTGTTACTAATACTGTCTCAGTATAATGCTGTTACTAAGACTGTCTCAGTATAATGCTGTTAAGACTGTCTCAGTATAATGCTGTTACTAAGACTGTCTCAGTATAATGCTTTTACTAAGACTGTCTCAGTATAATGCTGTTACTAAGACTGTCTCAGTATAATGCTGTTACTAAGACTGTCTCAGTATAATGCTGTTACTAAGACTGTTTCAGTATAATGCTGTTACTAATACTGTCTCAGTATAATGCTGTCATGTACATGCAATATCGTCTGAGGTTCCTTCATTCAACATACATTCTGTGCCTCCATTACATTTTTTATTTGCGATGGTAGAGTCATCGTTTGAAGTACCATTGGTGCCCCTTTATTGACATCTAATCTGCCGACAATGACCCACTCATCCAGGCTGCTGTGAGGTGATTGAGTGAGGGACAGATCTTCTCCCTGCTTTCCTCACCAACTCCTAAAGTGTCTGTGTCCTATCTATGTTGTGTCTAATTTTTTTGTCATTGAACATAAGAAGTGGTTCTCAACTGGCTAGATCAACAGTGTTTGAGTCAAGTTACTAAATGAAGACAGGAAGGGGAGAATGGAGGATGGGAAAAGAGAAAAGAGAAAAGAGAAAAGAGGATGAGTGTGTTTCCCAGGCTGCTGTGCGTCTGAGCTCTAATGTGATTGGTTGCGGCTGGCTGTGACTGTCTCCACAGAGACAGACGGAAACTGAGGGAGGACTGCTGAAGAGACAGGCTTGACTGTGTGTCCTAAAATACGTCCCCCAACACACACATAATGCTACACACACACACACACCCTGTCTGTCTCTGCCACACACAGACCAACACACACCCATCGTCCCGGTTCTCTCTCCGTTCCAGCGGATCACAGTAATCGGAGTGAGACTCGGAGAGACAGCCGCATATATTGCCTGTCCGCCAGAGTGCTCCATGGGAAAGCCGGAGTGTCACGGCAGCGCTCCGGAATATGTACACACATACATTTCCGTCTGTTTCAAAATTCCCAAGTGTTATACGACAGGCTATAAAACCTGTGGGTGGATCTGGGATGCTAATCCCCCGTTGGAGGCTGAATTAGATGTGAGCTATGAACCTCTACCACTTCACTGGCATCGCCTAGCCAACCTGTATGTTCAGTCCATGTAGTGCTAAGACTTAGCCGTGTATACTTAAGGCCTGTAGATGATGGGCATACCTACTCTGTATTAGTGTAACGACACACCGACCTAAACCAAGGCTTACAGACACTCACTGTTGTATCAGCAAGATAGGTGTAACTGTACTTACCAGCCTGTCCTTACAGAGTAGCTACAGTGCCTTCAGAAAGTATTCATACCCTTGACTTGTTCCGCATTTTGTTGTGTTACAGCCTGAATTCAAAATGGATTAAATAAATGTTTTTTCTCACACATCTAAACACAATGCCCCGTAATGACAAAGTGAAAACATGTTTTTAGATTATTTTATTTTTTTACATTGAAAATGAAATACAGAGATATCTCATTTACATAAGTATTCACACCCCTGAGTCAATGCTTTGTAGAAGCACCTTTTGCAGCGAATACAGCTGTGAGTCTTTCTAGGTAAGTCTCTAAGAGCTTTCCACACCTGGGTTGTGCAACATTTCCCCATTATTCTTTTCAAAATTCTTCAATCTCTGTCACATTGGTTGTTGATCATTACTAAACAACAATTTTCAGGTCTTGCCATAGATTTTCAAGTATATTTAAGTCAAAACTGTAACTCGGCCACTCAGGAACGTTCACTGTCTTCTTGGTAAGCAACTCCAGTGTAGAGTTGTCCTTGAGTTTTAGGTTATTGTCCTGCTGAAAGGTGAATTCATCTCCCAGTGTCACGTACGTTGAATGACGGGTCAGACCAAGGCGCAGCGTGATATACGTACATGTTTATTCAACTTAATAAACACACGACAAAACAATAAACGAAACGAAACGTGAAGTCCAAGGTAGAACACACAACATACCTTACACGGAACAAGATCCCACAACTAAACAGTGCCAATAGGCTGCCTAAGTATGATCCCCAATCAGAGACAACAAGCGACAGCTGCCCCTGATTGGGAACCACACCGGCCAACATAGAAATACACATACTAGAATATACACATAGATAACAAAGAATATACACACCCTGACTCAACATATACAAGTCCCTTGAGTCAGGGCGTGACACCCAGTGTCTGGTGGAAAGCAGACTGAACCAGGTTTTCCTCTGGGATTTTGCCTGTGCTTAGCGCCATTCCATTTATTTTTTATCCTGAAAAACTCCACAGTCCTTAACAATTACAAGCATACCCATAACATGATGCAGCCACCACTACGCTTGAAAATATGGGCTCTTCTTTGCGAGGCATTGAGAAATCTCCATGGTCTTTGTGGTTGAATCTGTTTTTGAAAGTCACTGCTCGACTGAGGGACCTTACAGATAGTTGTATGTGTGGGGTACAGAGATGGGGTAGTCATTGAAAAATCACGTTAAACACTATTATTGCACACAGAGTGAGTCGATGCAATTAATTATATGACTTGTTAAGCAGATTTGTACTCCTGAACTTATTTAGGCTTGCCATAACAAAGGGGTTGAATACTTATTGGCTCCAGACATTTCAGCTTTTAATTGTTTTAATTTGTAAACATTTTGAAAAATATAATTCCACTTTGACATTATAGGGTATTGTGTGTCGGCCAGTGACACAAAATCTCAATTTAATCCATTTTAAATTCAGGCTGTAAGACAACAAAATGTGGAAAAAGTAAAGGGGTGTGAATACTTTTTGAAGGCCAGATGTTGTCATTCCTTTGCTAATCAGACAGTATTGCTACTATCCTTGACCCCATTGTATCTAAGTACAGAATCTGATCCTAGAAGGGACCACAGTAATAATGGCTCAGAGGACATCCCTGTACATTTCCCAGGAGGCATTGCAGTGGCACCATTAGGACATGTTCTATGTTCCGTTGGACAATGAGGCCTGAACCACAAGGCTCTTGTTCTTTGAGAAGGATTGTATAAAGTACTGGACAGGAGATACACACGCCTTCAGTGCCACCTTTGTGCATCCGTGTGTGTGTGTGTGTGTGTGTGTGTGTGTGTGTGTGTGTGTGTGTGTGTGTGTGTGTCTGTGTGTGTCTGTGTGTGTAAGTGCATGTGAGTTGAAGGTACCCTCCACTGACATAAAACCATAAAAATATTTCAATGTTATTTTTAAATCTTACGTACATCATTATGACCAGGTTTCGAATTGTCCTTGCTGGGTCGCTACAGCGACGGGAACCTGATTGGCTGTCCGCCTGTGTTACCAAGGGCAGCCCTTTCCAAGGTTACCGGGGCCAGGCTTGAAAGCCCTGACTGAAAAAACAACAAACAGAAATAGAATGATAAAAGAGCAAGAGAACAGGGAAAGCCATAGCTTGATGGCACTCAGTAAGAGATCGCGTCCTCAGGGAGAGAGAGACAAACGTTGAAAGGACCGCTTTCTAGGCTTTCAGAGTGCATTCTGAGATTGACGGGGCATTTTCGTACACAAGGTCCTCGGCCCCTATTGCCAAGCGCCGGCGGGTGGTTTTAATGTATTGTGTGTATTGATTCACTTGAGTTAGCTAGTACACACATACACACACCACACACACACACACACACACACAGGCACACAAAATCTCTCTCTCACACATACACACACACACACAATCTCTCCCTCTCCATCGCCCCTTTCTCAAAATTTGACATGCATTTTTATTGAAGTAAGCAGCTGTTCAGTAGTGCTAAGCAGTAATGGGGATTGACTCCGGCCTAATTATACAAACCCCTGCATAAATATGCTCCTAATGTAATGTGAACACTTAACCCAGGCCAACCGCAGAGCTCCAGATCAATGCTGAGGGGTTTTTCCTCTCTTGAGCCGCAGCCAAGTCTCTCCAAATAGACCATTTACATATGCAACGTATCTCCGTGTAGATAATCATAAGAAGGCAGGACTTTTGGTACCGCGTGACCAATTGGAGTGGTAATACACGTTACGGAGGATTGCAGGAACGTCAAATGAAGATGCATGCGTGTGGAAACCACTTGTGAGAGGAGAGGAGGACAGGAGGACAACTCCCCTCATCCCCCTCTTCTCCTTTCTAACCATCTTTCACCCCCTTCCCCCCGGCAAAGACACTATGGAGTGTGTTGGTCTGTCTGAAAGAGAAAGGCAGAAGGACAGAGTATATACAGTGAGGGAAAAAAGTATTTGATCCCCTGCTGATTTTGTACGTTTGCCCACTGACAAAGACATGATCAGTCTATCATTTTAATGGTAGGTTTATTTGAACAGTGAGAGACAGAATAACAACAACAAAATCCAGAAAAACGCATGTCAAAAATGTTATAAATTGATTTGCATTTTAATGAGGGAAATAAGTATTTGACCCCTCTGCAAAACATGACTTAATACTTGGTGGCAAAACCCTTGTTGGCAATCACAGAGGTCAGATGTTTCTTGTAGTTGGCCACCAGGTTTGCACACATCTCAGGAGGGATTTTGTCCCACTCCTCTTTGAAGATCTTCTCCAAGTCATTAAGGTTTCGAGGCTGACGTTTGGCAACTCGAACCTTCAGCTCCCTCCACAGATTTTCTATGGGATTAAGGTCTGGAGACTGGCTAGGCCACTCCAGGACCTTAATGTGCTTCTTCTTGAGCCACTCCTTTGTTGCCTTGGCCGTGTGTTTTGGGTCATTGTCATGATGGAATACCCATCCACGACCCATTTTCAATGCCCTGGCTGAGGGAAGGAGGTTCTCACCCAAGATTTGACGGTACATGGCGCCGTCCATCGTCCCTTTGATGCGGTGAAGTTGTCCTGTCCCCTTAGCAGAAAAACACCCCCAAAGCATAATGTTACCACCTCCATGTTTGACGGTGGGGATGGTGTTCTTGGGGTCATAGGCAGCATTCCTCCTCCTCCAAACACAGCGAGTTGAGTTGATGCCAAAGAGCTCGATTTTGGTCTCATCTGACCACAACAATTTCACCCAGTTCTCCTCTGAATCATTCAGATGTTCATTGGCAAACTTCAGATGGGCCTGTATATGTGCTTTCTTGAGCAGGGGGACCTTGCGGGCGCTGCAGGATTTCAGTCCTTCACGGCGTAATGTGTTACCAATTGTTTTCTTGGTGACTATGGTCCCAGCTGCCTTGAGATCATTGACAAGATCCTCCCGTGTAGTTCTGGGCTGATGCCTCACCGTTCTCATGATCATTGCAACTCCACGAGGTGAGATCTTGCATGGAGCCCCAGGCAGAGGGAGATTGACAGTTCTTTTGTGTTTCTTCCATTTGCGAATAATCGCACCAACTGTTGTCACCTTCTCACCAAGCTGCTTGGCGATGTTCTTGTAGCCCATTCCAGCCTTGTGTAGGTCTACAATCTTGTCCCTGACATCCTTGGAGAGCTCTTTGATCTTGGCCATGGTGGAGAGTTTGGAATCTGATTGATTGATTGCTTCTGTGGACAGGTGTCTTTTATACAGGTAACAAACTGAGATTAGGAGCACTCCCTTTAAGAGTGTGCTCCTAATCTCAGCTCGTTACCTGTATAAAAGACACCTGGGAGCCAGAAATCTTTCTGATTAAGAGGGGGTCAAATACTTATTTCCCTCATTAAAATGCAAATCAATTTATAACATTTTTGACATGCGTTTTTCTGGATTTTTTTGTTGTTATTCTGTCTCTCACTGTTCAAATAAAACGGATAATTTCTTTGTCAGTGGGCAAATGTACAAAATCAGCAGGGAATCAAATACTTTTTTCCCTCACTGTATAAGACCAACACAGCATACACTGTGTCACCAATGCAGTAACGTATACACACCATAGTGTCAACCAAAAATAGTCCATCCATCCAAAACTGGATACATGTTGTATACAGTGCCTTTGGAAAGTATTCAGACCCCTTGACTTTTTCC